>NC_061495.1:2333242-2558242 GCF_022539355.2 Hippoglossus stenolepis | reverse complement strand
AATAAACTGAAATGTTTATGATATGACAGTAAACTGCAAAATTCCAGGCAGTGAAAATCGAAATCATTCACCAAAATATCAGAAAACGGGTTGAGGCGATCATCACACTTACTTATCGGACCAATTATTCTACTCTTAAAATGACCTCAAGACGAGGCCTTGACCTTGAGCAGAGAAATCAGAATTCAGTTTTATCCCTTTCTGTGGTTGGAGGCAGATTTTAAAAGGTTGAATCACCCGTGTGTGTTTTTTTTTCTCCGAAGCTCAGACTCAACGTGAAGTGAATTTTCTCCTCGGTCGTTTGCGCCCGCGAGGAAAAAAGGTTCATTTGTTGGCCTCCGTGGAACCTTCGCTGTGTGGAAGCAGCAGATTGTTGTTGGAGAGCGCAGCTGTGAGAGTTTTCACAACGGTCCTCTAGTCCCTCAGCAGTCTCCAAACCACACACACACACACACACACACACACACACACACACACACACACACACACACACACACACACGCACACACAGTGCCCTAGCCTCCAGTCTAAATGACAGACCTTCTTAACCACAGGGATCTAATTGTAGCTCCTCAGCGTGTGTGTGTGTGTCTGTGTGTGTGTCTGTGTGTGTGTGGTGTGTGTGTGTGTGGGTGTGTGACATTCTGCTCTCTAATCTTGTGTGTGCGTGTGTTAGTGTGTGTGTGTTGGTTGACTGTCTCTTCCCATTGAGGGACAGGGGGGGGCGACAACAAAACTGCTACCCAGGAATAGCACACTGAGCCCTGGGTGATACTTTGGGGTCGGCCGGGTGGAGGAGGGAGGAGGGAGGAGGGAGGAGAGGAGGTTTGCTCTGCCGCCTTATGGAGGAAACTCATTTCACCTGTTTGGTCTCTACACAAAGATTATCAGCGTACAGGAGAGGGTCCTCGACGACGGGGTCACGACCTCCAGGGATGGGCACTGGGGGCTGGGGGCAATAGAAGTTGTGCAGAAGGTGTGTGGTCACCATCGTAGACTGAGATATGTTAAAAGAAAAAGTAGGAAAAACAAGAATCTAAAAACGTGCATAATAGATGATGAGAAATGTTCCGATAGCATTTTATACCTTCCCAATACCGATTCCAATACCTGGACTTTGTCTTATATAACTTATATAATTTACATACTGTTGTTATAGACTAGAAACAGAGTATTAATATCCGATAAATCATTTGAAACTAAATCTGTGGAGTAAACATTTGCGTCTGGTTTTCAACGCAGAAGAATTCAACAGCTGCTGCGCATCTTTGTCTCTGAACTGTATTCCAGTGTAAACATCCATATATTTTCATGACACTGTGTGAGAGAGTGTGTGTGTGTGTGTGTGTGTGTGTGTGTGTGTGTGTGTGTGTGTGTGTGTGTGTGTGTGTGTCATTAATCACAGGACCCCCCTTCAGATATGTGTTGACTCGTTCTCACACACTCGTATGGGCGTACAGGTTCTCTGTAAATTTCTTGCCATTTTTATATTTTGTAGTTATTATAATAACTTTAACAGCACAGAGCAGACACAGGAAAGTCGGGGGCGATTGGAAAAATGCATAAAAATAAACCAAAGTAATATAGAACAAATAAGAAAAAATACAGAAAAAATAAAATAAAAACAGACAAATAAAAAGAATAGAAACAATTACAAAATAATCACATGAAGGAATTTTGGTATCCAAACTATTTGGAGCCATCAACTGGTGAATTAAGAATATTGCTGGTAACATATTATAACGATGTATATATTCTTTAACTCTGGAACAAAGCATTTCATGGGAGGATGAACTTACCGACCAAACTTTTTTGACATGAGAGACTAAAAGTTCCCTCTTGTCTTTTCCCTGCTCGTCTTTTCGTTCGTGTCTCTTCTGAAAAATCTTCTTTTAAAAGTATTTATAACGTCTGAAACCCGACGGCGATGAGCAGCATGTGGTGACAGGAGGTCAAGACGTTTCCTGTTTACTTTATTAAATACAGCTGGACTCCGTCTGTGTAAATGTTCATTTTTCTGATTCCGTCTCATTCCAACTGTCTCCAGCTGTGCTCTGTCACAAACAAGCTTTTATTGACAGCTTTGAATTTTTATTACAGCTTTGAAATTTGTCTTCATAAATAATTTAACAGGCTTTTTTTTTTAATAAGTGGATTTCCGCTGCTCAAACGTTTTCCAGAATAAATTCCCAGCGTTGAACTGTGACCTTTGACCCTTATCTTGCTTTCATGGTGACCCACAGGAGCTGCAGCGCCCTCTGCTGTTCACTTCAGAGACAGAAATGCTATAGAACGTGTAGTGCACACAGTTGCCCACTAGATGACGCTGAGAGATCACGCTCTTAACCAGTTTCTCTTCCTCCTTTTTCTTTTCTTTCTCCTCCAGATGGAGCAGTTGTCAGACGAGGAGGTGGACGTGAGGGAGGAAGAGGAGGAGGAAGAGGAGGACAGCGATAAGGAGGACCAGGACCTGGACAAGATGTTTGGAGCCTGGTTGGGGGAGCTGGACAAACTCACACAGGTACGAGTAGACACACACACACACACACACACACACACACACACACACACACACACACACACACACACACACACAAGACGTTATAGTGATGTCATAATAAATGCAGAGCTGCAGTTTTCATGTTTCTCATTTTCTCTTTGTCGAATCCAGAGTCTGGACGACGGCCGCCCGGAGCGGCCTCCTCAGCAGAAGGCTCCACTCCGACAGGAAACCAACATGGCCAACTTCTCCTACAGGTTCTCCATCTACAACATCAATGGTGAGACACACACACAACACATTTATAAACACACACTTTAACCTCGCTCCTTTTTGACCAGCTTGTCTCATGTCCCTGATGTGTCTCCGTCTCCAGAGGCGTTGAATCAGGGCGAGAACGTGGACCTGGACGCTCTCATGGCGGATCTCTGCTCCATCGAACAGGAACTGACCACCGTCAACGCAAAACCTAACAGCGCCGGCAGCATGGCTCGCCTGGGCCTGACCGACACCAAGGTACGCACACAACCACGTTACCACGGAAACAAAACATCAACAAACTAAAAAAGAATCCAAATATGATGTTGAAACACGAGAATCTATAAATGTTTTGGTTTTTCAGTTGTTATTATCAGTCACATTTACTGCTGATGTCTTTAAAATTTTAAAGCTTTGATTTGTAATCTCCAGGTCCGACAGAAGCCTCCAGCAGGGCGCAGTGGCAGGCAGCAGCCAGCAGGGAGCGGCAGTGGCGGTGGCGGTAGCAGTAGTAACAGCGTTAGCGGCGGCGGCGGCAGCAGCAGCGGAGCGAGCAGCAGCAGCAGCAGCACCAGGGCGTCACCTGCCGGAACCATCAGAGCTCCCACTGGGCAGCATGGGAGACCGGCGCTGGCCTCGAACTTCAGTCTGGACGACATCACGGCTCAACTGGAGAAGGTGCGTGAGAGCGCGGTAATTTATTATTTTTTATTTGGTAAAATGTCAAAGGAGCCTAAGAAGATATTCCACAGTTATTAAATTGTGCTGTTTGTTTTTTTTCCTCAGGCGTCCCTCAGCATGGACGATGCCGCCCGTCAAACCTCGTCCCACTCTCTCAGCTCCGCCTCCACCTACACGTCGGCCACGATGCGGCGGCCCGGGTCGACTCAGCGGCAGCATCGACGCACGGGATCCGTCGGCACCGTCAGTGAACACGAGGTAAAGTGATTGTAACTTCATTGTTGAGACCCTTGATTTGTGGAACCTCTTGGATTTGGACTTTTCGTTTTTTTTAAATCCAACCTTTTCTGTTTGGACCTCTTCTCTCTCCAGGCGCGTTCCATCGTCCACTCCTCCCGCTCCTCCGTCACCTCGGCCTCTGGCGTTTCTGTAAACTCCGCCTCCTCCATGGACTCTCTGGACAGCGTCCTGCGCTCCAGCGAATCGGACGGTCAGCAGCCGTCGGTTCAAGCGGAAGTGGCCGGTCCGGGTCATCACGTCACAGAGGTACGAGGCCGCTTCCTGTGAACAGAACTGAAGTTGTCGTTAAACACTTAAAACCTAATTCGCCGACAGGAACAGGAAGAACAAACGACGTGTGTCTGCTAACGCTGACCTGAGTGCTGCCGTCATCACAACACACATCAATGTTAATTTCATTTACAGGCTTTTAGCACCTGTCCACTGACGCTGGGTCAGCGATTGTTTCCAGCAGATTATGAGGAGATTATGTGCATCAGCCGATAATTACATTTGGAAAATGGGAAATTACAAGCGTGCATAGATTCTTTAGACAGGAAGACTCACAGGGGAAGAAGGTGAAGGATGTGCAGCGTATGTATTGGGGGGTGGATACCACAGTGTGATTGACAGCTAGTAACGTCCAATGGGTGCAGGTGTAGGTGCAGTCAGGCTCCACCCCCTCCTCCTCTAAATATGGTTTCTTCAGGTTCCTCTGCAGCAGTGGTTTGTGTTTGGTTCTTTCTGCCGCCGCCGGCTGCTGCTGTCGCTCTCTGCTGCTTCGGGCTGCGTCTTCGCTTCTTTCATCATCAGAACGTTTTATTTTTCTGTCCCAGAAAAGACGGAAGAGAACGAGCCTGTTTATTATCTTTCGCTGAATCACCCACGTCGTCAGATCTGGATGATTCACAGCTGAGTTTGCACAAGTGTGAACAAGGTGAAGCCGAAAAGAGCTAAAACGATTGTAAAGGTCCGTTCTTGTCATACATTTTATGTTATATAGGGTTAGGGTTTTTGAGCACTTATACTACAACAGCTGTTTAGTTTCTGACCCTGGTGGCTGCTGAGGGAGTTTACACCTTGTTATGCCTCAGCAACCAGCGACACACAGCTTCTGAACACGATATCTCAAGAACGCCTTGAGGGACTTTCTTTAAATTTGGTAGAAATGGTCGCTTGGACTTAAAGATGAACTGATAAAATGTTGGTGGACAAAGGTTAAAGGTCAAGGTCTCTACGCGCTCACAAAGCACATAGTTTGCCTTGTGAATGAGATATCTCTCTCTCTTTCAGATTTGATGCAAACATTCACTTGGACTCGAGGATTAATTTATATGATTTGGGAAGCCAAAGGTCAAAGGTTAAGGTCATTGTGGCCTCACAAAATATGTTTATGTTTTTCTTAAATGTGATATCTAAAGATCATCTTAAAGGAATGTCTTCACATTTGGTGAAAATGTTCATTTAGTCACATCATCAACACCTTTTTCTTCATGTGAACACGTTATCTTAAAAACGCCTCCAGAGAATCGTGTTAAATTTCGCACAAATGTTCACTTAGACTCGTGGATTAACTGATAACTGTCCATAGGTCGGTAATTTCTTGTTAGTGCCTTGCTCAACCCTAACAAAGGCAGCCAATGAGCCGCACTCCAAACACAAACCCTGTTCGGTGCATGGGAAACAGAGCTACTGCTCCAGTTCATCTGAGAGACCAGCGATGGAGAGAAAGAGAGGAGGAGTGAGAGATATTAGAATAATGAGAGGAGAGGCCACAGTGAGTCAGCAAACCCACAGTGGACGATAAAGGCATTAGGCGCAGAGGATGATGGGAACTAAAGGACGAGGACGGACAGAAGCACATAGAGCAAGAGAGAGAGGGATCAGACAGAAGCGAGGGATGAGAGGAGGAGATTGGGCTTGTAGTGTTTTCTCCCTGAGCTGCTCCCACGAGTCCGGCTCATTAGAAACTGGGACTGCTGCACTTTGAGACTTCCTCCGATTTAGGGCAGTAAAAATAACGGCGTGTTAAGACTTTGAATTGTTCAGAGACTCAGTCAACCTGAAGGAAGAACAGTTTACAGGCTGAAGGAGACGGAGCCTTTGTCTTTGGATCAATCTGCCAGGAGAGATGAATTATTATCATTAATAATAATAGTGATAATAATGATAGTGGAGTCTTCCCATGTGAGGCAGCATGTAGCAGCCATCCACTTGATTACTGGGACCTAAAGGGGATCAGCACACACACACACACACACACACACACACACACACACACACACACACACACACACACACACACACATACATGATTGCTGTCAGCTTTTCCCTTTGGCCAAGATCTGACCGACAACATCCAAGTGTGTGTGTGTGTGTGTGTGTGTGTGTGTGTGTGTGTGTGTGTGTGTGTGTGTGTGTGTGTGTGTGTGTGTGTGTGTGTGTTTGACCTAAATATTATTTTTAATCTGTGGTTATCATGAAAGAACTAATGCTTTCTATAAAATGGTTTCTAGTGATTGAAGCACACACACAACCACACACACATACACACACACACAACACTTAATAGATATTTACATTATATCTGTGAGAAACTATTAATGAAATATGTCATTTGAGGAAGTGGATTTTTTTTTTATTCCTAAACAAAAATACTTTGAAAGATGTGTAAAATCAAACCGATCAGTTCCATCTGTAAAAGGTGTAAGCTCTTCCCACTCGACCTCTGTGAGCTGAGCAGGAACCTGCTGAGGATGAACCGGTGACTCACTGCTGCACGTGCACGTCTGTGGATTATCGTATGTAAAACCTCTGAGCCGCAGATCTGACCCGCGTCTGTTTGTCAGCTCACATTGTCAGTAAATATGAGTCATGTGGTTAATAATTGAGCAGATGAATAATTAATGAAGACGTGTCTGGTGCCCCGATGGCCCCGGAGTTAAAATCCTGTCTCGCTCTTCAGTCGCTCACCAGCTGAAGAGTTTCTGCTTCAGTTATTTTACCTTTATTAGAAATAAACGTTCACAGGCTCCAGGTCTCTACAGTTTGTAATCTGAAGAAAAATGAAATGAGCTGATTTAGATTGTGGGACCCAATGCGGTTAACGATATCAGGGAGTAAAGAATTCCTGATACCTATTTATTAGCTAAGAAAATAAACATAACTGCATTTTTTACTCTGCAAACATTAACATGTGCACAGTTGTGTCTGTAAAAAGGTCACATCAGCCGATTCTTTATTGGCAAACCAATAAATCAGTCTGGCTCTAATAATGAGACTTCACAGGGAACATGTCTCCCCACTGGTTTTGTCTTTATTACCATAACATCATTACAGACGCTGAGCTGGAGCTTCCAGTGCAAGTTTGAAATCTGGCTTCACTTTCAGGGAGCAGTCTCGTCGTCCATCTCTATTTACAGCACAGACACACAACCCACATTTAGTGAGTGAGTTCTTGGACCAGGTGGAAACGTGTTGAGTAGTTTTTGCGTCATTGCGACAAACAAACAATAAACAAACAAAAACAAACAAACAGACACACAAACAAACAAACAGACAAACAAACAAACAAACCTCTTGGTGAAGGTGATAACTGCTCATGTGTGTTGAACGATGTTTTACAGTTTTAGTTATCTTTCTATATTCTGGGATGAAGACATCAAAGTGTTGGTTGATGTGTGTTAACATGTTGTTTCCTCAGCGTCACTGTGATCTGTTGTTTACGTGTACGGCTCTTTACAGGTTTCAGTCCACTTTCTGCTGCTGATCTCTGCTTCACCGCACAGCTTTCTGCTAATCTGCCACATCCAATCAATCAATCAATCAATCAATCAATCAATCAATCAATCAATCAATCAATCAATCAATGAGCAGATCCATTCACTGGGACTCTCTCTCTCTCTTTCTCTGTCTCTTTAAAGCACTCCTATCTGGACAGGGAAACCTCTCTGATTCTGAGAAACATAGCAGGAAAACCTCAACACCTGCTGACCAAGGTGACTCCCGCTTCACTACCACACGCCTCCCCCCCCACGCCTCCCCCACGCCTCCTGCATGTCAGCGTCCTGCCCCTCCCTCCCTCGCCCTCTGTGCACGCATGTTGTTTCCCTGTGGGTGATGTAGTGTCAGTCACGGCCACCGTGCATGCTCCCTCCTCTTCTTTCCACCTTCCTCCTCAGTCTGTGTCGCCCTCTCTTCCTCTGTGGTGTCATTGGAAGCTGAGTTTGTGTTGTTGGCCTCATTATGATGATGTGAAATCCCAAAGCTTTACAGAGGCTGTAACTCCTCAGATTTCATTTCAAAACTTGTGAAAAACCAAAGTCTAACGATCAGTTTCATGATTCGGTGCAACTGCAGCCTGATTAAAATAATCAATCAGTGTTTGCCCGGAAATCAAACGTCTGCCTGCGGGCGGAAATCCACCGGAACCATCAGATACATGTTTAATCTCACTGCTAATGACTGAACATGTCCTGAAATCAAAGTTCACACAGAAAACAGATCATTACTCTGATCAAAAACCAACAGCAACATTTGAAAAGAGCAGAGAATCTTCACATTTGACTCGTTCCTAGTGCAGCACTGATGTAAATAGATGTTAAAGATGTAAAAAACAGTTCTAATCCAGATTATCAAACAGTGTGATCAGTTCCCACCCCCACAGTGTTGGAGCCTTTATTCTGTGAAGCTTTGGAGTCACTGCTCATGTCTCTGGTTCCTGTTGACGTTTGTTACGGTGACGTCAGAGTTTGGTTTGTTTTCAGAGTGTGATTTTTCTCTGTGAAGCATGAGAGCATGAGTGACAGTAAACTGACTGCACGCGTGTGAACCGAGTGTTTGATGTGTGACGGTTTTAATGCTGTTAAGTGTCAGAGCTTCTCAGGGACACGATCACACGGGAGTTTGTGTTAAAGCAGGAGCGAGTCTTTACCTAAAGTTCAACCTCTTCATTACTTTCTAATTGAGTGTCAAAGTTCTGACTGATTCTCTCTCTGAGGTGATGGAGAGATCCGACTCTCCCCGTGTGATCGTTCTGTGAAGCTGCTTCTCGTTTATTTGAAATGAAAGTTTGGATAAAACATTCTGGGATGGAACTCACCTGAGTCACAGAATCTCCAGGTGCAGGTAAGTGTCGACGCTTCTGTGTCTGAAAGAGAGAAACGAAACATGTCGGAGTTTATTTAACAGCAACATCGTTCCTGTTTAACTCTGGATTAAAGAGAAAAGAAGAATATTGAGGAACAACACTTCAGATGTGAATGTTTGAATCTGGGAAGCGACAGCCGGTGTCCGGACGTACTTGTGAACATAATATCTCAGGGTAAACTCTTTGGGTGGCCAAAGGTCAAAGGTCAAGGTCACAGTGGCTTCACAAATGTTTTTCGAACTATCAAGTCTCCCTTTAGGGAATTTCTTCTATTTGACCTGTTGTCACTTAGCCCCGATGTGAAAAGATTACATTTCAAAGGTCAAAGGTCGCGGTGACCTCATATGAATCTGGTGACATACACCCGCAGTGCTTTGATTCCGTCTTGTTTCCCTGGACTCCGCCTGCAGCCGTGACCTCGGAGGAAGCTGTGCAGCGGCGTCACGTTGTTCTGTTTGCTGATGAGTGTTTGGAGCATTTTGCAGTAATGCAGCTTTGGAGTTGATCTGTGTGATCAATGCACATAATGGAACTCGCTGCTGCTGCAGCTGCGTGTTGTCGTTTGAACCCAGATCAGGAAGCTGGTGACACGTTTCTGTTTGAACTGGGAATCACTTGAGATACGTTTACGGAGGTTTTATTGAAATCACTGTAATGTTTGAGTCCGTGCTGCTCTTAAGCTAAAGCTGCAGACGTCTTAATGGCTGAGGACAAAGTTTTATTTATCTCTATGTGTGTGTGTGTGTGTGTGTGGGAATTAGATAGAAAGTAAGTAAGGAGGATTTCTTCTGATTGGATCTGAGATGTCATGATTTGATTGGATGATAAAGCAGATGAGACGTCGGAGGAATGTTCCGGATCTGCAGGGATAATCTCCTTCGGTGCAGCGAGTGGGAGATTCCCCCGGAGCATCATACATGTGCACGTGCAACACACCAACACACACTCTCACAGCGGCTGCTTGGCAACGTGCTTTCTCTCCTCGAGTCCTCCTTTCTGAGTCCTCGCTCGTTTCCATCTGGGTTGAATTGAGTTTAGGATCCAGCAGACGACCCTGAATGATCACATTTCCCCCTCTTACTGGAGCGTGTTGGATTTTTCCACACGACATCGGCTCTGCACGTCCGTCTGAGCCCAGCGGATCAGAATGAAGTGAACGTCGTCAGATTAATGTTTTGCTTTTAGGATCCATTTATCTCAGAGCAGCTGCCGGTGGCTTCAAATCCTGCTTTTACTGCCGCGGATTTCAACCAAGCCGAGATAACGCGGGTCGGTCTTTCGGGGGTTTCCCTCCCACGCTTAGTCCGGCTCCACTGATTCGTGGCGTGAAGCGCTCTGAGAACGTGATTCTGTTTTAATTTGAGGGTCCAGATTAGATGGGGTGAGGGGGGGTGAGTGGGGGGTGCAGCTGCAAAGGGCCCTGAGATTCCAGGCGGATTATGAGCCGTGGGGGCCAGTCTAATTCCTGCAGCAGTGATTAGGCTGAGGGTGCAATTATCCTCACTCAGAGCAGCTTCCAGTGTGTGTGTGTGTGTGTGTGTGTGTGTGTGTGTGTGTGTGTGTGTGTGTGTGTGTGTGTAGCTCTGCATATAGGATAGTCTTTTTGTGTCAGTATTACAACTGCCTCATGCAACACACACACACACACACACACACACACACACACACACACAGTCACACACAAACAGACACACACACAGCTGGCCCACTTCTGCTGCCTCCATATAAGTCGCTGTGCTCATGAGCCCTACGGCAGCTCAGGATGGACATTTTCCTTATGACTTCAAAAGCAGCAGCGTCTTTACTGAGCAGGAGCTAATTTTAGAGCCTCTGTAATGTAGGTCAACATGAAAATCTATGATGTGGAGGAAAATGTTTACAGTGCGAGCCGGGAACCATGATGACGACGGTGGAGGAGGAGGAGGAGGAGGAGGAGGAGGAGGAGGAGGAGGAGGAGGAGAAAACCCCTGTCGACTGTCGGTGGTTCTATCGAATAGAAAACTAAGATGCTGTGACAAGTGGTGTTATAGACAGATTTAAGGGTAATTAATGGATTATATTATAATATTAAGATGCTTTTAATCAGGTTTTATTATGGATTTACAAATTTTTAATAGAATTAAAGATCGTTAATTAATAATCCCTCTAAAATCACATTATTTATAGCACCATAACTGGAGAGTTGTATCTATGTTAAAAAACTCAATACACGATTGATTTTGAGTCACACATACAAATAATATACAGAAGGTTAGGAAACGTTTTACAGATTAATGATTCACTATCGTACAATAATGATTTATCACATGAAAGAAACAAAAGTATTGGAAGATGTTTGTGCATTTTCAATTTGCAAATTCAAAAACCTGAGTGGAAAAACTGAAAAATAGAAAGAAGAATAGATAATACAAATAATAAAGTGGAGAAATTCAGAATGAGCTGAAGGCAGAGCTGAGGTCGACTGTGATGATGACGATGATGATGATGATGACTGACACATGTTAGCTTCTTGCTACAGGCGTGTAATATTCTGTTAATGATGAATTGTGAATACAAACTAAAACACACTTATACGCTCAGTTAGCATTAACTTTCTAATGAACACACAACATCAGTCGCTGCTACAAACCCCAACAATTTTCTAGACTAAACAATTTTTAGCAGCAATTAAACTTTATTCTTTTATGATGTGGTTACAGCTGCAGTTCAGATGTTAAAAGCCACAAACAGCTGCTGTGTTATATAATTTGTTTTGTCAAATTTAATCCTCCGCCTTTTGTCTCGTCTCCACTTTAGTTGTAGTTATATAAAATAGGTGTTATGTAATTCTAGAGAAAACAACTTTACAGCCGATAATGTGAATTGATGATGCCACATTTACTGTATATCCACAATTTATATTTTTATTTTAATGCATTGTAACCTGAGTCTGATTTATTTATTATTTATCCTTTTCAGTTTCCTCTCGTCTTAAAGCAACCGCTCATTTTAATTTATTTTGTTTAACAGTAATTAACAGAATATAAACTATTTTATTTTAAAGTTTACTGATAATCAAAGAAGAGATTCAGGGTCAAACACAAGCTGCTGATATCACAACATATTATTATTTAAATGTTTTCTTTTGGTCTTCTAGTTTTAATAATATTAAATGCCGAACCAACACAAACAGTATATTTAATATAATCTTCATCTATCTCTTATTTATTGTTGACGGCTCAGAGCTTTTACAGCCGAACTGATGATTGTCCACATTCAATTTAATCTTCTGTATAAGACATTAACCGAAACATAGGCTCGTCATTATGGAGCTGTTTACGAGCTTAGACTGGAGGATTCCCTGCTGCGGCTGTTTTGACAATTTAGGTCTGTAGTGTGTGTGTGTGTGTGTGTGTGTGTGTGTGTGTGTGTGTGTGTGTGTGTGTGTGAGTGTGTGTGGGGTGTTTATGGGGGTGCAGATAAAGAGATTGGCTGATAATCTCCTCTCCATCATCCTCCCCATCGTCTTAATTTCCCTCTGCCCTTTCGCTCGTTCGCAGTTTGGATCCTCGTGTGTGTGTGTGTGTCTGAGTTGTCACCGGGGCACACTCAGACACACTAAACGACAAACGAGCGAAGGAGTGAGACAAGACAAATAAAATCTGATAAAAGAAGTGGAAAGACGAGAGCGAGGGAGAGAGGGAGGGAGGGATGTTGCGTCTGCGAGGGGGGGGGGGGCATGAGAGCCTGAGATAAAGAGATCAGCTCCTCTGCATGGAAGTTGGCACAGCAGCAGCAGCAGCAGCAGCATCGCCACCCATCCCCCCATCCATCCATCCATCCCTCTCTCCTCCTCCTCCTCCTCCTCTCGCTCCCTCCATCTCGCTCGGCCGGGGAGGATGTGACAGGACGTTTAGATTCTCGGTGAATGAGCCTGAAGGTGAGAGCGGCGAACGGGCGGCGAATCAGCTCGTCTGCTCGTCAGAGGGGAAGATTTAGTTTTTTAATCAGAGTCAATCTGTCTCCTGTCAGTTCAGTCGAGGAGCAGATTAGTCATCGTGCAGCTCTGAGTCAACTCTACCTCTTTGTTTATTTATCCTCGTGTTTCTACCTCCACTCTTTTATTTTTGGCTTGCAGATTCGTGTGTGTTTGCGTCCTCGCTGAAATCACCGCTGTCTGACTTCGTCCTCCTCCTCCGCTGCCGCTTCCTCTCAACTCCATCACGTCGCTGAGTGTTGACAAACATACCGATAGAAAGAGAAGCTGCGATTTCAGATCAGCGTCTTCGTCCGTCTCTTAGTTCGTCGGCTGCAGCGGCAGAGAGTCGCTCCAGTGTGTGTGTGTGTGTGTGTGTGTGGGAAATTTGGATAATCCTCCTCCTGAGAGACGAGTATCCAACATGTAGCGTCTGGTCGTTAATCCCGTCTCGACGATGGTGCTGATGAAGAGGAGGAGGAGGAGAAGAGGCAGGTTTCTCGCTGCCGGGCTCACACGTGTGATGGTTCCTCTCACTTTGGGATCTTCGGGCATCGATCCTCTGTCTTGACTCGTGCTTCACGTCAAGCTGGTGACTTCGTCTTCATCTTCATCTTGCACCCTGTCAGGAAAAACAAAGGCGCCTCATTAAACAGGAGGAATGTTCCAGGACTGAGCAGAAGAGACTGGGAATACCGACACTGGGAAAAACACTGGGATGGTTTTTCTGATTCCGTAGATTTTACTTGATGCGAAACAGACACAGAAGCGTTTTGAGAAAAATCAACCAAACACAAACATGAATTCCTGTTGGAGGAATCAGGTGAGAGGACGAGTGGGTTTCATGCAGACAGGAGTGTTGCAGGAGTGTGTGTCTGTTTGCATCGACTGACTGGTGTGTGTGTGTGTGTGTGTGTGTGTGTGTGTGTGTGTGTGTGTGTGTGTACAGGAGGAGCAGGCTGCGAAGCTGAAGGCAGACAACATCCGAGTCGCCCTGGAGAAGATCAAGGAGGCCCAGGTGAAGAAGGTGAGTCAGACACACGTGCACAAGAAAGATTGACATTAAAGAAACGTGTGTGTGTGTGTGTGTGCAGGATGTGTGTTGCACGATACATGTGAGTGTAAATCTGGCACGTGTCCAGCGGACTCGTTTCTGGGTCAGATCAGTGTTACTCCACATTGAAAAGCTCTGGTCAATAACAGCTGGGGTCAGCACACACACACACACACACACACACACACACACACAGAGTGCACTCAGCGTAATGACAATCGCAAGTTAAGTCTCAATCCCACAGAGGGAGAGAGCGACTGGATTGACAATCTGGATTTACTACACACACACACACCCAGCATGACATCCAGCTACCTGTGTCTGTGTGTGTCTGTGTGTGTGTGTGTGTGTGTGTGTGTGTGTGTGTGTGTGTGTGTGTGTGTGTGTGTCTGTGTGTGTGTGTGTGTGTGTACAGTCTATTCATCTCTAAGTGGATCTTGCACAAATCTCAAAAAGACCTAAATATAAAAAGGTCAGATGTCACTGTGTGAAACTCTTTAAGTAATACTTTCATACGATTGGTTGTTAGGAGTTAGATATTATTATTTATTATTTAAAAGTATAGAATCTAAATAAGATATAAAAACAATTCTAGTATAAAATGAAAGTGTTGATGATATATGGTTTATTATCTTAACTTTCTTTCACCTGTAAAGCACTTTGAATTGGAATAGATTTGATTGAAAGCTGATCTTAAATATAATTTAAAGTATTGAATACACATCATGGTCAATGCAAAGCCACACTCTTCAGTTATATATGTAAATAAACCTAATCAGGATTTTAAACTACAGGTAACCATAGTAGCCATATACTCATAATAATAGTAATCTGCTGTACTATGTGATAGAAATGTGTATTTAGGTGTATTTTAATGTGTGTAACTGTGTGTGTGGGAGTACATGTGTGTGACTCGTGACTCGTAACATACTAAAGTCATGCATGACAGTGAAACATGCACGAGTAGCATCACTTATCTCTACTGGGACACATCAGTTCCCATCATCACTGTGCACGAGCTTCTCTGGAAAAACCAGTATGAATATTTAATGTTCTCTGTTTAACAAGAGAGTTTCTCTACAGAGATTATTTAAACCACGGAGGCAAACCCCCCCCCCCTCCGGAGGTTTGACGGGAAAACAGCAAAATGAAATCGTCAACTGCAGAACTTCATTATTGTAACTGTGGACGAATAAAAGTACTTGAACGTAAACCCTCATCTTCTCTGTTTCTCTTTCCGTCGTAGTTGGTGATTCGTGTTCATTTGTCAGACGAGAGCTCGAAGACCATGATGGTGGACGAGAGACAGACGGTCAGACAGGTACGAGTCCAGCTCACATGCTGTAGTAGCAGCAGGAGGGTTTCAGGGGACTGTGGGGGCCCCAGGCAAAGGGGACCTGGGGGGGCCCAACATCATTCTCCACTTATAAACACAGGTCAAATTTGTGCATAGACATGAATAATAGTTAAAGTGCAAACCTCCACCACCATCACACACATTTAGACGTTCTAGTCTTCAAACAAACGTCTAAAATGATTATTATTTTAAAATTATTTTATTAGAAAGTTATTGACACGGGGCCTCGTTGGGTCGTTGAAGTTTCCTGTCGACAGACGATCAAAGAATTAAAGGAGGTTCTCACTAAACTGTGGATTAAAGTAATCAGCTGTTCTTGGGGAACCCCTCTCAGCTCAGTGCCCCGGACCATTGTTTCTACGCCCCTGGTCATTAATACTGTAGTAGTAGAAGTAGTAGTAGTAGTGGTTGTAGTAGTAGTAGTAGTACTGGTTGTAGTAGTGGTTGTATTATTATTTCATTAAGAGTAGAAGTTGTGTGACTGTAGATTCTCCTGTTCTTCAGGTTCTGGACAGTTTACTGGAGAAATCTCACTGTGGCTTCAGCCCAGACTGGTCCCTGGTGGAAACCATCAATGAGCTGCAGATGGGTGAGCACAAACACACACACACACACACACACACACACACACACACACACACACACACACACACACACACACACACACACACACACACACACACGTTGTAAAAAGACTTCACCTGAACTTATCCAGATCCTGGTTCCTGCAGTGGAAACGTTTGAGTGACTCACTCACTCAATTTAGTAAAGAACTAAGTGGACACACACCTGCAGTGCATGTGACCTCTTCCAGATGTTTGTGTGTGTTAGTGCACGTGTGACGAGGGACGGACGTCATTCAGTAAATTCACACATGTGTTCTGTAACACTGTCCAGCTTTGGCTGTCAGAGCAGATACAGTAGATACAAGCACATGCACACGCACACACACACACACACACACACACACACACACACACACCTCCCTTGGGGGCGTGACCTTGCACACACACACTGCTGCTACGAGCTCCAGCTCCACTTAACAGTCTTTGACGTGCACGTACACACAGTGTTGGTGTGCGTGCGGTGCAGCGGAGCGTTTGATCTAACCTACATCTTCAGGGCTTCTGCTGAACAGCCAGTCAGCATCACTGTGAGAGAGGGTGAGAGACAGAGAGGAGAGAGAGGGAGAGGGGGAGAGAGAGAGAGAGAGAGAGAGAGAGAGAGAGAGAGAGAGAGAGAGAGAGAGAGAGAGGAGAGAGAGAGAGAGGGAGAGAGGGAGAGAGAGAGAGAGAGAGAGAGAGAGAGAGGGAGAGAGGGAGAGAGAGAGAGAGAGAGAGAGAGAGAGAGAGAGAGAGAGAGAGAGAGAGAGAGAGAGGGGGAGAGAGAGAGAGGGAGAGGGGAGAGAGAGAGAGAGAGAGGGAGAGAGAGAGAGAGAGAGAGAGAGAGAGAGAGAGAGAGAGAGAGAGAGAGAGAGGGAGAGAGAGAGAGAGAGAGGGAGAGAGAGAGAGAGAGAGAGAGAGAGAGAGGGAGAGAGAGAGAGAGAGAGAGGGAGAGAGAGGGAGAGAGAAGGTGAAGTGAAGCTCGATCTGAACCTTTTTCCTCGTCTGCACTAATCTTCTCCGTGTGAGTTAAATAAAAAGCAACCTGTGCTCAGGGCCTCGACTCGGCCTCGGGGTGAGTTACATCGGTTGATTGGGAGTCGCTGGTGTCTCCGGCTGGGGGTTAAACCTTCCTGACAGCGCCCCCCCCACCACCACACATACAAACACACCAGTAACACCAGCGTCCTGCTGAGAGCCCTTTGGCTACAGACTGACTTCCTGTCTCTGACCTGCCCCTGCTCGTCCTCTTGTGCTGACTAAGTTATAATCCATAACTTTAGTACATTCAAACTAAAGAGTTTTTCATAATAATAATAAAAGTGATATTTTACAGAGCCTGTCTAAACACCAAAGGACACGTTACAATGCATCATAAATAAACACATGAATAATTTTAAAAAAACCATTAGAATCAGATTAGATCTGTTTTTCCAAGTTTAACATGAAACATGAACCAGAACATATCCTGTACCGAAGCAATAGAGAAAGACAGAAAGTGTAAATGCTGATGTGGACGAGTTCTGTCACAGTGAAATCAGGTTAACACAAGTAAATACTGAGTGAAAACATCTGTCCCCAAATGAAACAAGTCTTTTTGTTAATGAGGTCAAATCAGTGGTTCACAGTGGATGTGGGTCACAGCTGGTTTCGTGTCGGTCGTCCTCAGAGAAACGAATTAAAACAGCTGGGTTCAAAAGAGAGAGAGAAGAGAAGGAAGGAGGACGAGAGACGGATGTCTGAGAGGAGGGGAGGGGAGAGGAGAGGAGAGGATAGGAAACAAGAGTAGAGGAAACAAGAGGAGAAGAGAGGAGAGGAAACAAGAGAGAGGAGAGGAGACAAGAGGTGAAGAGAGGAAACAAGAGGAGGGGAGGGGGAGGAGAGGAGAGGAGACAAGAGGACAAGAAGAGAGGAGAGGAAACAAGAGAGAGGAGAGGGAGACAAGAGGAGAAGAGAGGAAACAAGAGGAGAAGAGAGGAGAGGAAACAAGAGAGAGGATAGGGAGACAAGAGGAGAAGAGAGGAAACAAGAGGAGTGGAGTGGAGAGGAGAGGAGAGGAGACAAGAGGATAAGAGAGGAGAGGAAACAAGAGAGAGGATAGGGAGACAAGAGAGAGGAGAGGAGACAAGAGGATAAGAGAGGAGAGGAAACAAGAGAGAGGAGAGGAGACAAGAAGAGAGGAGAGGAAACAAGAGAGAGGATAGGGAGACAAGAGAAGAAGAGTGAGGAAACAAAGGAGAGGAAGAGGAAATGAAGGGAGACAATACCACAGTAGACTATAATAAAAACACCAGTTCTGATTCTTATTGATTTTCCCGCTGTGTCTGTAACTGAAGTGAACTTTGTCTCGTTCTGTGTTCAGAGCGAATCTTTGAGGATCACGAGAACCTGGTGGAGAATCTGCTGAACTGGACCAGAGACAGTCAGAACCGCCTGATGTTCACTGAACGCATCGAGAAGTACACTCTGTTCAAGAACCCTCAGGTGACAGACACACACTCACACACACACACTCGCACTAACATAACAACACTATAAGTGTGTTTTCATTTCACTAACTTGCCACTTTCCTCGTCTCCTCTTCTTTCCTCTCTGCTGCAGAACTATTTGTTGGGGCGGAAGGAGACATGTGAGATGGCTGAGAGAAACAAAGAGGCTCTGTTAGAGGTGAGTTTGTTTCTCTTCACTCAGAAATGACAAGTCATAGTCTTCTGTCTGAAAACATCTGAATCCAGATATCATTGTATTTATAATGTGTGTGTCTGTGTGTGTGTGTGTGTGTGTGTGTGTGTGTGTGTGTGTGTGTGTGTGTGTGTGTGTGTGTGTGTGTGTGTGTGTCTGTGTGTGTGTGTGTGTTAGGAGTGTTTCGGCGGCAGCTCCGTGTCCGTCCCTGAGATGGAGGGAGTGTTGTGGCTGAAAGAGGACGGGAAGAAGTCGTGGAAGAAACGCTACTTCCTGCTGAGAGCCTCCGGAATCTACTACGTCCCCAAGGGCAAAGCCAAGGTGAGTGTGATAAGCAACAAACAGAAAAAGATTTGATAAAAAGTGACAAATGTTTATTCTACCAGTGAAATGAATGATATTTAATAATAAGTGTGTGTGTGTTTTTCCAGGCCTCCAGGGACCTGGTGTGTTTCCTCCAGTTGGATCATGTGAACGTTTATCTGGGTCAGGACTACAAGAGCAAGTACAAGGCTCCTACAGATTACTGCATGGTGCTCAAGGTACTTTCACACACATGCAGACGCACAGACCAACAAACGTGATGGGAAATATGACCAACTACTAATCTTACACTGCACCCTAGTGGTGTGATGGAGTAATTACATCTATAACAAATCCTTAGCTTCTGCACCAAATCCATCATTTCCGTGAAGAACTGTCGAATCCACATTATTTTGAGCTTCACACATGTGGTAGCTACAGGTTTGTCGCACTAGTTATTACTGTACAAGTATAAAAAGACCTCTGTCATATAAAACCTCCGCACACACTCATAAATATCAGTCCCCTAAATATGGCCATGAATTATTCCCTGAGAAAATGTCAGAGAAATCCGCATCTGCATGAAAATTAAATGGGTCCTTTGTTGGTTCATGTCCCATCCTCCAGAAAGAGGTTGTGTGGAAATCCGTTTAGTAGTTTTGTCGTAATCCTGCTGAGACACAAACGAACGGACAGAGTTGAAAACACACAAATATTTACACCAATTTCACAGGAAATACAGACACAAGAACAACAGAACAGTACTTCTGTTTAATTTATTAATACTGCAGTGTTCGCAGCATAAATTGAGTTTTAGTTGTTGTACTGTAGTAATATCTTTATTATAAGTCGTATCCTGTGAAGTAAAACATTGTGTGTGTGTGTGTGTGTGTGTGTGTGTGTGTGTGTGTGTGTGTGTGTGTGTGTGTGTGTGTGTGTGTGTGTGTGTGTGTGTGTGTAGCACCCTCAGATCCAGAAGAAGTCCCAGTACATCAAGTACCTCTGCTGCGACGATGTCAGAACCCTCCAACAATGGATCAACAGTATTCGTATCGCCAAGGTAACCACTCGTCATATAAAGGTTCAATGTTGCTGCTCGCATTAAAAAACTAATGTTTTCTTACGGGAGGATCAGTTTTCTATTTGAGGACGACACAACGTCGTTACTACTTCTCAGTGGAGAGGGAACCAGTGTAGCTGCCAGTTTAGGGACGTTGGTGTAAGTGAGGACAAAAGAAATTAACCTAGAAAATACTGACACTCCTTGAATCAAGCTGCTTCAACGCAGATTAATGTGTTTGCTCTTATTCTCGTGTTCTCCGTCCCTCTGTGTGCTCGTCAGTATGGGAAGCAGCTGTACGTCAACTTCCAGGAGGCGATGAGGAGAACAGAGGCGGCGTACGACTGGTCCTCCCTCTCGTCTTCCTCCATCAAGTCAGGATCCAGCTCCTCCAGCCTTCCAGGTGTGTTCACCTCTTTCACAGCTGCAATCAAAAGTGGACAACCAGTTGGAATGTATTTTTGATTGCTGGTGAAAAGTTTCAGTCCCTTTCTGAGCAGGAAAGACGAAACATTTGATGGAAACTTTATAGAAACATAGTAAATTGAATATCTTGGGGTTTACAGGAGACTTTTTGAGACGTCACCTTGAACTTTTCTTATGTTTTAATAAAGAAAATTTAAAAAACAGCGAGAGTGAATAAACAGGAGCTGATTTCCTGCAGCTCTCTGTCGTTTAAAGGCTTAAAGGTCAAAGGTCACACAGATAAAGCTAAACTGAACCACAGTCATTTTCTAAATATCAACACTATCCGTTAATATCAGTTATTAATAAATGGAAAAAGCATCGTTCACAAACCTTAACTCCTGTTTGTATCCGAACCTCAGAGTCTCAGTCCAACCACTCCAGCCAATCAGACAGCGGCGTTTCAGAGATGACGTCAACAGGCCACACCCGCTCCCAGAGTGCCGTCAGCTCCATCTTCTCTGATGCCTGGAGGAGAGGAACGCAAGGAGAGGTGTGAACACACACACACACACACACACACACACACACACACACACACACACACACACACTCTCCATCCTACCCTGTCATTGTCCTGTTTCCTTGTGGACTACATTACCCATGTTTCCCCTCTGCTTCCCTGCCAGCGGTCAAAGGTGAAGGGACGTATGCCAGTTCCTCTTTGTGCAGGAGGAGGAGGGAGTGGAGGTTAGACAGGAAGTGATGTAACAGGCATGTTAACAGTTCAGCTGCAGCCTTTTAAACACCGATCAGTGCGGAGCCATTATAAAGCATAGCTGACGTTGATGATCACGACAACAGCAACGACAACTGATTCTCCAGCTCAGGTTCTTTGTACCGAGTTCAGCTTCACCGAACTTTGAATAAACCGGTGACCAGCTCTTTGTTCAGCTTCAGGTTCTGAGGACTGAGTCCAGCAGCAGCTCTTTAATTTGCTGCGGCTCAATTGCTGCAGGTCACTTTTACACTTCCAGAAAGAAAAGCTGCGACAAACAGCTCATTCCAAACTGGCAGGTTCAGAACGGACTCTGCACTCGTGTTTAAAAAGTCGTAAACACAACTGTGAGCTGTGAGTTATACTCTCGAGTGAATCCCCTGATTTTAAATGGCTGCAGCTGAACTGTTGATTGGTTTTAACCTCGTGTTGTGACGGAATGTCCTAACCAACAAATAACAAAACAGTCTGGATAGTTCTGAAGTTCTAAATAACCTATTTGATGAGATGATGCAGAGGTTGAAACACGACGCAGGTAAACTAGCTGCAGGATGAAGTTACCTAAAGATCTCAGATGATCCAGAGGAGCACATCGACTCCCTGGTCTGTCCACATGTCTGAGGACAGACTGGGGTTTTGTTCTCAACCCACCTTAATCCCTACAAACCCTCCAGTTTCTTTGCGGATGCCGATAAGAAAACTAACTTAAAGTGAAGTGGGAAAGTTTGAGGTTCTGAATGTGTTTGACCTTTTTCCAACGTTGCTGTGTTTGGAGTTCTTCTTCTTTGACTGCACTGGTTTGTTGTTTGAGTTCTTGCATCTTGTTTAGGAATGGGTTCCAATCGCATTTCTTTAAAATTCAGTTCTGAATGAATCAAAACTTTTTCAAATCTCCTTTCAGTAGTTTGAAAATGTCCTTCATTAACCCCGGACTCATTTTCCTCCTCACGTGAGAATTGTGCCTCAGCTGCAGAAACGGTTTAAGAGTCGATCGCAGAAACCACAGACTATCTACTGTATATCATGTTACCTTTTTCCGGGTACCGCCCTCTAGTGGATGTATCGCTTAACAACTATGCTAACGTAAAGGCTGTATAGTGCGGGTGGTGACAGTTACGTTGTTTGAAACGGACGTATCTCTCAAATGAGCCTTAAATAAGGGAATGAAATGACAAATTCAATTCAGGAGTCTTTGTCCACGATGCTTCACGAGTTCAGGTATTTTACTAATTTGACTTGGAAGCTAATTCAAAATGAAAAAGAGGATTGGAACCCACTCCTAATGTGTCCTGGATTGTTTGTTTTACAGAAACGTGACAACAACAGACTTGTCTAACACTTTCTTGTGTCTCTTTACCTCCGTCTCCTCTCTTCCTTTCCTCTGTGCAGATGATGAGGATCGACCCTATCAGTAGACCTATCCCTCTCCACATCCCCACCATGTCCCCGCTGCCTCTCTCTCAGACTCCGCCCTCCCGGAGCAGCTACACCGACGGCCTTGTCCCATCAGACGATTCCTCCCCGTCGCCGCCCTCGCCTCCTCCACCTCCTCCACCTCCCCCTCTGGTATGTGTGGCCCATCAGCCGGCACCTGCCACCTCATACGTCAAGTACAGCACGCTGGCTCGCCTGCAGAGCCAGAACCAGTCCAGGACGCCGCTGCCGGGGGCGACGCCACCTGCTCTTCCCATTCAGTCGACCAAACCAAACTACAATACTCTTCCAGCTGCTTACAGCACCTCCCCTCCATTACCACCATCTCCTCCCCCTCCTCCTCCACCCACAGCACCAGCTCCTGGCTCAGCCATGGCGGCATTAAAATTTGGTCCACCAAGCCCCTGCTCCGCTCTCCCACCACCACCACCACCGCTGGATGAGGAGGAGCAGGAGCACGCCTACCTTCCACCTCCTCCACCGGAGAGCCTGGAGGCCAACGGGTTGCCGCTTCCTCCTGCTCCAGATTCCGACTCCTTTTCAAATCTCACCAACACTGGCCTCCAGCAGTTCCTGTCACAGAAGTTTCCCCACATGGTGTACGACTTTACGTCGGAAGAACTCGATGAAAATTCTCCTCACCTTCCACCTCCAGCCGGGCTCTCTCCTCCTACCTCCCTGCTGGCTCTCCGGCCCCTGTCCCCCAGCGGACCCCCCCCTGCACCTCCCAAAACATTTACTGGTGGTTTTCCCCCTCAAACTGCTCCCAAACCTTCAGGTCCCTCCTCCCTTCCCATCGCTCTGTCACCTGTGTCTCCAACACCTTTCCTAAGCAGCCAAGGGTCTTTTAAAAAGCAGCAAAGTTTCTCAACGGGACATTCCCCAAATCAGCCACCTCCGACTCTTCCAAAGCAGCACAGCCTCTCCTCCAAAAACCTCGCCATCTCTCCTTCGTCCTCCTCCTCTTCGGTCTCCATTGCAGCTGCTACCTCCTCTTTGGTCAAACAGATTGTCAATCAGTTCCGGGAAATGCTGCCTCTTCCTCCATCTCTGCCTCCAGCTCCATGGAAGGCTCCAAGTTCAGCGCTCCTCAGTCTCCTCCGGCGGTCAAGGCCAAGCCAAAGTGGCAGCCAGGAGGAGTTGTGGCTCCGCTGTCACCAGAGTTCCCCCCACCTCCTCCAGATAACACCTCCGGAGATTTCCCTCCTCCTCCGTCTTCATCCTCCTCTAAGTCGGGCTCCCCTATAAAGAAGTCGCCTTCCACCTCGTCCACAGGATCCAACAAGCGAGGGCCTCCGGCGGCTCCACAGAGAGCCTCCTCCATGCGCTCCAACTCAGGCGAGGCCCAAGACGAGAGGCCGAAGAAGGTGGAGAGCCTGGTCAACAAATTTGGCCAAGCTCCTCAGACGGGTACCTCATCCAGCTCCTCGTCAGCGACCGGGTCTCCTTCTAAAGATTCCTCTGCGCTTCCTGCTCCGCTCCCTAAGCCGGGGAAGCTGAACCTGGCGAACCTCCCGCTGGTGCTCCAGGGGCTGCAGACCGGCCAGCACCACCAGCCCGCGGAGTTCCTATCCCCTCCTCCCCCGCCTCCACCTTCCCAGCCGACTAACCTCGACTCCTCTCCCGACTACTTCCCGCCTCCCCCCAGTGACTCAGAGCTCTTCCCTCCTCCTCCTCACCCGTCAGAGTTCCATCACCCCCCGAAGGTAGCCGTGGTGAATCCCCAGCCTCAGATGCAGCAACATCAACAGTCGGCGACGCCGGCCTTGTCGTCAACGTCATGGAAACAGGGCTCCCTGAAAAAGGGGGCGGTCCCTCCTCCAACACTGAACCGGTGGAGCAGCAGCACGACTCAGTATGACAATACGATTTCAATGCCGCTCTCGCCGCCTCCTCTGTCCCAGACACCACCTCCTTCCCTGTCCTCTTACACGTCCTCCTCGTCCTCTCCTGTCCCACCCACCTCCCCGAAATCATCCGGTCCGGTCTCCCTGGCACTGAAGCCTCACTTCCTGGAAGACCTCAACCGCACCCTGAAGAGGAAGTCGGTGTCTCGCCACGGCTCCCTCACCTCCTCCCACCTCATCCCCTCGTCAAAGATGGAGCCCGTGGGCACCATGGACGACATGGCGCTCCTGCCGCCACCTCCTCCCGAGCTCATGCAGCAGCAGGGGGTCCGAGGACACTCCCAGACTTTGTCTCGCCACCACACACACTCCCACTCCACCAAACATGCCAACATCTCAGGCTATGCAACGCTGCGGCGAGGCCCGCCTCCCGCTCCTCCGAAAAGGGACCAAAGCACCAAACTGACCAGTGATTGGTAGGGAGCGAGGACACTGGGTGGAGCCTAAACAACTGAACTGATTATTTAGGACTCATGGTTTCTGCAGAGAAGAAATAATCAATGTCTGTCTTGACTTGTCCGTCTCCCCTCATCCCAAACCATCCACCCTTGGATTTCTGAGCAAGTAGCAAGCTGTGTTTCCTACTCGTACTCTCAGATAATGATTGTTCCTATTATCCTCATTATTACTATCATTACAATACATGTTTAACCCAATGACATGAGTAAAAAAATATATATGTATATATATATCTGTATACAAGCAAGCCAGAAAAATCACCAATCAAGCTTTTTTCACAATGTCTGTGCAGCTTTGCATTGAAATATACAAAAGACGAGACGCAGACAATTCGCTGCAAAATAACTGGTACTGCATGGAGCCGCGGCAACGGAAGGAACCGACGAAGGGAAGGAGAGATTTAATGGAAGGATGCGAACGTGAGATGATGTGTATAGACATGTTGGGGGTGGGTGGGGGGGCAGGGCACTCTTAGAGGGAGCATTGCCATTTATTTCAAACCTTTTTGTGTGTGTGTTTTTATATAAGATTATTTAATACTGGAAAGATATTGTTATTATAATTATTTTAAGTTTTTAAGAAGTGTCAGAAGAGAATGAGTTTGACTGGACGTGTATTCTCAAAATACTTAGGAAGTGTTGATCTGGTTACTCAGTTTATATTTAGATCGTTTGATCTGAACGTATTTCTTTGAATTTACAGTTCCGTGGCTGATTGGCCGGTGACGACTTAGATTTATCAAATACTTCTCGTAAGGTTGTTCTCAGATTACAGGAGGTTTCAAATCAGTTTGTATGAAGACAAAATAAAAGCCAGAGGGAAGAATAACCTTATTTTCATGTCTTCCCTTTCCCTCTGTGAAGTTCGAGGTCTTGCACATTTTCATTTCTCTCAGTTCTCCAAATTAAATTTGTTTCTATCAGATCTGAAGGATCTCGACCTCAGTCCCTCTTGACCAGAACCTCCAGTCGTCTGAGTTCAGCCTTCACACCCGCGTCAGTCAGCGACATCAGACTAATGTTTTCATGACAGTCCTGGTTTCCCACCTTGTTTACACGGACTCAGCTTTGCCGTCGGTGTTTGTTGGCTTGTAGACCAAGCAGCTAGTCAGCTCCAATGAACTCTGTCTGAACGAAGGTGATCATCACTTTGCTAGTGAATAAAATCAGTCAATTGTTTGTCATCTTAATGGCTCGTGCATCACTTTGCATGTTTATAAGGAGGTGGAGCGTCTTCGTCGATCGGAGGCGCCCCGAGGAGCAAGTGCCTGAAAACAACATCGTATCCTGCCGAGGATTTAACCTCAATGATGCCACTTATTGGGTTTCTGCCATTTTGAAGCCTGTAGTTTAGGTTCATCATCCACACACTGGGATCTTTGTCAGATTCGGTCGATGAGAAAAATCCTAATTGCATAACAACGCTGCAGAAGATGTCTCTAGAGGTCGATCCTGTAGACGATCCTCCTGTGTCTCAATCGGACTTTCTCCAGAAACTCTGGAGCAAGTCAGGAAAGTCTCAGTCGCACATTTCCCTTCTCACATTCATCTGTGCCAGAGAACGTCAGGAGATTCTCCGGAGATCAGCGCACGACTCAAAGCAGCTTTAGCAGAAGTCAACGTGAGCGAGAGTCTTAACTTCTCATTAATTCAAAACTTATGAAGTAGCTCAACACAACCTGAAGGTGAATTACCAACAGATTATTTAGGTTTTCTGAATCAACTGAAATAAAATATCAGGTTTATCTGCACTTCTCAATAAGATAAAGGTCGAGGAAAGGGCGCCACCTACTGTCAGATCTGTTTTCTGATCAGGTTTATTTATTTTTCAAACAGTGAGAACTCAAGATCAAAAATAAATGATTACAATCTGACACCAGGACAAAAGACATTAATCAGGTCTTTATTTGTAGGAGCTGAATTCTTTAAATACATTCATACAGTGAGTGACCACAGAGAAACACTGGAGGACGGTTTTACGTTTAAGAGCTCGAACAATAAACATGCACGTAGAAATCATACAAACAGAAAATATATCATTACAATTAAACATAAAGCTTTAAGGAGATTCTCCTGAGTCCAGTGTGCGCTCAGTGTCTGGGTTCTTTCTGGTGTCAGAGAGGGAGAGCATGAAAACAGAGAGGACAAAGTTAAAAGAGGTTAATACAGTTAACATCCTCCACCTCCTGTTAGTGTGGAGGGCTGAACACAGAGACAGAGACAAAACTGATGTTAAATCAAAGAGTAAAAATGTGTATGAAGCTAATATTACTTTGATAACATATATATTCTGTCACCATTACCGTTTAATTTAAATTAAACGGTATCGTGACATCAGAGCAAACTAAACCCAACTCAGTATTTATATAACAGGCCCCATATATCATTTTTATTATGTAAAACAATAACACACCAGCAACTTCTTCGCAATTTCATTTATTTCATGTTTATTAATGTTTCTTGTATTTTTAATTTCCTGAAAGGAGAAACTTGCTGACCTTCATGAAGGGTTCATTTCAGGCGTGTTGTGTATATGTGTGATGTTTCCGTTAGTTACCAGTATGTTGATCCACTGGGAGTCAGAGTAGATGTACAGAGCTCGTAGGTCGGTCCTCAGCACCATCACGTTCTCTCCTCGCAGCCTCCGCATCTGTTTCTCTCCGTCTGCGAGAAACACCTGGAGACAAACTGAGGTGAGACACTTCTCACGCTGAAGAGTTTTAAATTCTGAATGAGACAATCAGCCCCGATTGGTGTGAAGAGTCATTCTTACTGATACTGAACAAATATCCACTGTCCCTCAACTAGAGGAGGAAAAACTACCATAAAAACTAATAATAACGTGACTGAGAATTTACCAGATTCACAATTTGGTACTTTAAAAAATGTGTTCGTTAAATTATTCACTGATAAGGAGAGAGAGAGAGAGAGAGAGAGAGAGAGAGAGAGAGAGAGAGAGAGTGTCACTAACCGTCTGCACTCGCTCTGGGGTTTGAACCTGTGAACAGTCACATTTGGCGGACGGACCACTGTCTCCTGTGTCTCCCTGCAGGCCGGACAGGACGTACACTACAACACAACAGAGCTGATCAGTGAGACACAGTCAGTGAGACAACAGGCTCAGAGTTTCTGTACCTGCTGTTTCACTTATTCTAAAATCAAACCTGGAGGGTGGAGAGCTGGTGGGTTTTAAATCAATCAATCAATCAATCAATCAATCAATAAATCAATAAATCAATCACATTTCAAATGTCACAGAAAAGCAAACCAATAAAAACTGTCTCTCCAGAGTTAACGGATTCAAACCTTGTCCAGGTCGTCCAGCGTCTCCCCTCAGACCGGATCGTCCTGCAGCACCAGGAGGACCCAGTTTTCCCGGAGGACCACGAGAACCTTTCAGCGCCTGAACACACAGCGATTCACCGATTAGCAGGCAGGGCGGGAATCGAACCTCTCACAACCAGCTGTGTGTCCACATGTTGTTTAATTCAGGCCAGAGAATAGATGTTACTTGTGGGGACCAGACAAATGAGACGTTTATTACTGGGCTTTTATTTCTAACCTCTGCTTCAGCTTGAAAGACGAACACAACCTCCAAAGTAAAACCTTCTCAGTTTCCTTTTACTGCCTCAAAAACCTGCTCTGAGTGATGTCTTTAAATAAAAAGAACCAGAAGGATGACGCAAGCCCTGCGTGTGCAGCTTTTCTATATTGTAATAATCCCTTTACACAATATAATTTAAACCATATGATGACGACTCATTGGTTGATCTGAATAAGATCGTGTCTATGATCTCATTGGAAAAGTTAATGCATCACTCCATGTCCTGATTTCCCAGTGACGTCATAATGATGCGCTCACCACTGTTCCTCTGCCTCCAGCTCGTCCTCGGTATCCCTGCCCCCCCCTCTGACCCGGGTCACCCCTCACACCCACGTTACCCTGGAACAGAACAGATCACAGAACAGATCACAGAACCTCCACAGTGTTTTATTCTGAAGTTGAACATTCACGGCGTCACACGTTCCTCTACCTTCTCTCCTGGACGTCCAGCGACGCCGCTCTCGCTCTGCAGAGACACAATGAGACATTCATTTGTGTTATTTTGTCACATTTGCAGGAACAGGAAATAGAAGACGATTGACTTTGTCCTCACCGTCTCTCCCCTGGGTCCTTGGGTTCCTTTCCTACCTTTATCACCCTAAAAGATCAAAATAAATAAAATATAAGTACATTATATATACAAGTGGAAAATGTCAGTGGCATTTGAAGTGTATATGTTTGCAGTATATCCGTCACCTACCCTGAATCCCTTATTGCCTTTACTGCCCTGTGAAAACACAGATTGTTATTAATTATAATTTATTATTACATTATTTTTGCACCACACTAATATTGGTTCATGTTGTTTTTACCTTTATCATCCCGGGAGTTCCTATGTCGCCGTACAGACCTCTCCAGCCTCGAAGTCCCTTCTCCCCCTGCGGAGACATTTCACAATAACATGGGTTGTGTTACGGTTTTATCAGATCGCTTCAATTCAGTTTATTTGTGGGACTAGTCCACAACAGTGGTGTTGCTCGACATGGTGGATCTTTCTCCGACCTTCTGTCCTGCTTGTCCCATGACTCCTTGTGTTCCTGCTTCTCCCTCAGGACCCTTCACACCAGGTTCACCCTGAAATACACACAGCTTCATTTATCCTTTTATAACTGTTGCTCCTGCAGGAATATTTGTGTTAAAACACTATAAAGGTTGTTTCACATGCATCTGTATGTGTGTGAGTGTGAGACACTGCACCTTCGGTCCTCTGGGTCCTCTGCAGCCCTTCAAAACACAAAGGTGATTATTAACTTTAATGATTATCTAATAAAAACACATTATTTCATTATACGAAGAATGAGAATGACAGAGCTCTCGATTTCCCAAATTTCACAATTTAAAATTAAACTAAAATTAAACAATTTAAAAAGGTCGCACCTTTTCACCTCTAGGTCCTGTGATATGTTCGGTTATATCATACTGCAGAGATAAAGACATGTTTAGATTGAGTGTGCGTGTGTGTATGTGTGTGTGTGTGTGAGTGTGTGTGTGCGTGAGCTCATCACCATTATCTCTGCTTTCCATTTGATTGGAGGAATCATGGGCGGAGGAGGAGGGAGGAAGACATCACATTTCCGAGCCGACCACCTGCCGGATGGAAACTCTACAGACGGAACACGTGTGAAACTTTGTGTTCGACCTTATCACACACACAACATGAAGAAGACAATATCACACACACAAACACAGAAACACACAAACACACACTCGCTGACCTCATCACATTTCTGGAACAAGCTGAGAAATGTCTGAATCCAAACCAGTTTATCTTTGTTTGAAACACTCAAATTAGATGCAGGAACTGAAACAGAACCCGTTCCACGTTCGGTGTTTGCACTTACTGGTTGTGGCAAAGGAAGCAGCCGGCTGGAGGCCACTGAGCAAGGCACTCCATCCCAGAACCAGCTGAGTCAGCATCTCCTCTATTCCTGCAGCAACCACATGTTAAAGGGCCAGTGTGGAGGATACAGTGACATCTAGTGGTGAGGGTGCAGATTGCAATCAACTGAAGGAGTGAAGAAATTTGTCTCCCAGTGCAGATTTAAAAAGGCTCAATCTAACGTAACAGAAACACAATCACTCCATCAGGTGATTTTACTTTTATATTAAACATTTATAATGTGAATATTCCATTTATGCCATTAAATCCTGACACTGGACCTTTAAAATATAGAAGTTACACATTTTATATTTTTGCAGCAGTTGGAAAATACCAGGATGTAAATGGACATGCTTCATTTTTTAACAATGACAAAACCCTCAGAGGATTCACAGCAACATGCAAACACCTGATAAACCTTCAAAAAAACCCAAAGAATCTGGTGTCGTTCTGGAATTAAGCTCTGATGAAACTGATGACTGCACTTTTTAAAGAAACTGTATAATTCTCCTATTTACAAGTGAACTATATAACAAGTGGGAGATTTAAAATGATATTTCACTTGTTTACAGTTTGTTTATTTCAATTAGAAACATGTTTATCCCCAAATAGACAAAGATCACTAATCAACAAGGTAACAGAGCGATTTTTAAATAGTGTGAATTTACAATAATAAACATTCAATATAACTCATTTCCTGATTTATCCATGAAATATGTGACTGTTTGGAAAAGTAATGGTGCATCTCAAGATCTCAAGATATTAAGATATTCATCCTGATCCATAATCAATGTTTATTTTTCTATAATCATCATGATCAGTGTCTCCGGCACAGACGCTGCTTCTCCTCATGTTGCATGTTGTGTGTGTTCGGCCTGATCCGTGTTGTGTGTGTTCAGCCTGATCCGTGTTGTGTGTCTTACCTCGGTGACGTCTCCTGTCCTCAGCTGTGTGGACGCTCTCCTGCAGTGGAGGCGTCTGTCCGAGCTGCTTCTCTCCGTCCAGCTGAGCCTGGACAACAATCTGCTACGTTTGCACGTCGACTCCCAACTTGTCTCAATAAAGCGTGGAAATGCAACGCAGCCTCTGGCAGCGCTCTGCGGGAATAATCAGGTAATTACTCGGCACCCTGAGCCAAAGGGAGGCCGGCTCATCAGGCCACGCTGTCCAGGAGGAACCGGCTGAGAGCAGGCGACGGCACCTTCTGTCATTTTGTATTATATCAACATCCCTGTATTTCATTCACATGTCGGGCTTTTAGCCAAGTTCCTCACAGGAAGCAGAGCAGCTGGAGTGATGCTGCTGTGGAGACCTCACAGCGAGGTCAGGGGGAGAGAGGGAGGTCAAAGGTCACACTTATGTTAAACATCGTCTTTTCTTGAGTTTTAAATATTGTAATTTTGCCAACGCGCAGCATCTATTACACTTTCTGTTCGTCCTGGGAGAGGAATCCTCACATTGTGTGTTTTCTTCCGTTAAAGAGTTTCTCTCATTGTTGCACCTTGTTAAGTCCTACAAGGCCAATTGTGATTCATGAATATGGTTTATACAAATTAAATTTAACTTGACATAAATATCCTTTGTATTCATCAACCCCCTCAGACATATTGGGGGTTACAGGATTCTAGCACAGTTGTTTTGGAAGAGCAGGGCTGAAACGTTTGGAAATTCCAGGTTTAGACGATAAAAGTAAAATCCTAAAAAACTAGTTACACTCATTCGTCCTCCAAGGAGCAAGTTAAATATTAAAAGGACACAACTTCCCTTCATCAACAGAAACCTGAAAAAATATGAAATTGAATTTGATGTTCTGCTCCTGAAACGATTAGACAATGAACGAAATCAAAATACTGATTTTACATTTATGCCAGATTCTTTCACTGATACTTCTTCTGTCTTTCAGCCGATCTACAGCTTCTCTTTAAGATTGTTTTTATAAAACCTGTGTCTGATAAAAATACCATAAACAACTTTGAGCATTAAAAACTATAAAACACCACAAACACAGCACACGTCTTTGCAAGATCATCTTCCCTTTTATTCAAAATTGATAAAACTAAACATTAGTGTCCATCCAAATGTTTTAAAACGTTCCTCCCAAAACTTACCTGCTTCTTTCTCGCGTTAAATAAAAAAAAAAAAAAAGCTTTACTTTTAAAACGTTTCTTTTAAAAGTCCTCGTCAGTTTTTTTATTTAAAGTATTTAAAAGTCACAGATAAAGAAGTGCACACAGTTCTAATGTTCGTTTCTTTACATTAAAAATGAGATAAGACGTTTGTGTGAGACGACAGAAAAGAAACCAGGAAGCTACAATAATGTACAAGAGCACTGATGAGTTGTAAACGGCCTGAAAAACCGGCTCAGGAGGAAGTGACCTCATCTGTACAAACATGTTTCAGGGTATATTTAATTAATACTGCACCAGCGCCTCATTACAGAGTCTACCGAGGGAAAACACTCCCGTCCCCACTACAGCTAATAATACATCTTTAGTCACAGCTTTACAAAGTGTGACCGTGCTTCCCTCCGAGTGTTTATTAAAATCGTATCAACTACCCAACAGCTCGAGCTACAGAGATAAAAAGTGATGTGCTGCTAAAATTCATTTTTAAAAAAGACCTTTCTCAAAGAAAAAAAAAAAAGGCAAAGAGGTGAGAAAAGGCCGAGGAAAACTGGATTCCACAGGTAAAATCAGCTGATTCAACACAAAGCCTGGATAAAAGAATACGTCCCATCTACTTCATGTGCCTCTTCACGCCCCCCCGTGCAGCAGTCTGACCACCAGGGGTCGCTTCATGTTTTGCCGTCAGTCTGGCAGAGGCGCGTCTGCAGCTCGCCGACCACGCGGCTCATCAGGCCGCCCAGCTGATCGTGCATGTGGACGAGCTGCAGCGGCGAGCAGCGACTGAGTTCAAGTGGCGTCATCCTGCAGGTGAGGGCGTCCACGTCCGACAGGAGCCCGTCATCGTGAAGCGGTCCTTCGTCTTCTCCTCCTGTCGGCGTGTCGGGGGTTTGATCCTCGGAGACGTCCTGGAGCGACCTCTCATCTGCAGGAACGGGTTCGTCCACCAGCTCCATTGCTGCAAATACAAATATTTTATTGTTGATGTACTTAAAAGGACAAGTTGTACATTTACACGTCTGATAAGTGCATTATGATATTGGGGTAATTTTCTTCACCTCTGCAAACAACAGTTAACCTGCCTGAGGAACCTTGTGACGGTAAATAAAAACTATATAAACTAAGTTTTACACACCGAGAGTCTCGCCTGAGGTCTTGTCCTCGTCCTCCTGGTTTTGAGGAGCACTGGTCTCCTCCAGTTGAGACGTCATCAACTCCAGTTCATCTAGACTCTTCAACTCGTCGCCACCTCGACCTTTACGCTGGAAGACAACAGCTCAGGTGTCACACGATGTTATATCTGTGTTATCAGACATCCGTCCTCTGTCCCCTGACCTACCTGCTGTTCGTAAAACTTAAGTGCCTTCTTGACGTTGGAGATCTTCGGCGAGCGAATGGGCAGAGTCTTGATCTCGTGGGGCGTTAAAGCGCTGAGGTCGCCGACCGTTTTGATGTTTCTGGCTCGAACGAGCTGCCCGAAGCCCCGAGACCTGGTCAGGACAATTTAAAAGAACTCATTTTCATTCAGGAACATTAGAATAATTAATAATAATAATAATAATTCTTTCACTGAACGTGTTCTTCACTCACCACAAGGTGGAGGAGATCTGAGGCAGCACAGCTTCCACAGGTGCAGAGCAGCCGACCAGCGCCGGATAGATACAGTCTCTGGGGACAGGACGGGGCTCTTGGTTCATTTCAGAAATCTAGAAAGAAGAATATGAATTAATGAACCATTAGGACTAATAACCACCAGCTGTGAAACTTTAAAACTAATTTAAAGTGGCATTAATCAATACGTTTACATTACAGAAGACATTTGACTACATGAAGGACGTTTCTCACAATGACGCAACCACAGATCATCGGATTCTCCAGATGCATCGAGGATTTTAAGCTACGTCCACTCTACGACGTTTTACTTTAAAAACGTTGCTTCAATTACGTCTTTACGAAATGATGCTGAACCCATTTTATTAAACTCTTTGCATTTGCCTGGACGTTCTCTTCTCGATTGGTCGTCACTGAGCTCGACTTGACGACCAGCGACTGCTTGAAAACGACTAATGAAAGTTGATTAGTCATGTTTTTACACACCAGGCATTTCTTGGAGCTCTTGGAACCTGGACTGCGCAGATTCCTGGGGCTCAGGATCAACAAGCCCTTTGTCGGAGTCGTGACATACTGGAATAAAGAGCAGACAAGAGTCATGAGTGTGGGGGATTCAGGAAACACAGTAATTAAACTACAGTACTGGGCTCATTCGTACCTTGGGCAGAGGGATGCCGCTGACTTTGGATCTTCTGGGAGAACTGGTTCTGATGGCGGGGCTGCGACGATCAATGTCGTCGGCCATTTCCTGCCTCTGGATCGGATTGGCAAAAGACACACGTCTGGACTGGGAAGTTAAAGCAGAAAAAGTAAAGTTACTTTTATCCACATCGACAAATAAAAGTCCACAAATTGACAGATTTCTGCTCTGGCTCTTACTTTGACGAGAGGCGAGGGGGTCTCATCCTCCAGTGGTCTTTTCTGGCCCTTCTTCAGGATGCTGGTGGAGGGGGAGGCCGAGGGAGACCAGGTTCCTCTGGTCTTGCCACCGCTGGGGCTCTGGCCAACATCTAAGCCCATGACAGCCTCCAGCTCCTTGTGCCTCACGGGAGAATCCTGAAAATCATCTTTACCAGAACAATCCGCTGGAGCGTCGCACAGATCAGTCGGAGCCGCATTCAAATTAACGAAGACATCGTTCTCAGCGTCGTCCGCCTGAGTTTCCTCTTCATCCATCATCTGGTTGTCGTCTTCATCATTCTCCGGTGGAGGTGCGGCGTCTTCCTCCGAGCTGAGCTCTGTGGGCTGCTCCGATGGCTCCTCCTCCTTCGAAGGCTCATCTGTGACATTCAGAATCTCAACCTGGTTTTCATCCTGAGGTGCAGCTTCCACTGGGACAACTGGATGTTCTTGGTCTGAATCAGCGTTTTCATTTTCTTTATCACTGTCCCCAGTTTCAGAAACGTCTTCAGCTTGGTCCTCCGGAGACTCTGAGACCTGAGGTTCCTCCGGAGACTCTGAGACCTGAGGTTCCTCCGGAGACTCTGAGACCTGAGGTTCCTCCGTCGTCTCATCCAGAGACACCAGTGTTTCCACAGCAGGAGGCACAGTTTCCTCTATCTGCTCATTACTGCTCCCAACTGGTTCAGGCACTTCTACATCCTCAGTGTCATTCTCTTGAGAAGAAGTTTCATCAGTTTTTGTTGGAGAGTCTCTTTGCTCTTTCTTGCCGGGGGACACTTCACTTCCCTCTTTGTCGTCGATCTCAGTTTTCTCTGGAACGACAGGTTCTGAGGCCACGACAGCATCAGCCTCTTCCTCCATCGGTGATTCTCGGTTAGGTTGCTCCTCCGGTTCAGCTTCATCCTGGAATGATTCAGAATCTGGAACATTTGGGCTTTTCTGTGATTCATCTAAAACGGTTTCAGCTGTGACTTCTGTGATCTGCGTATCTTCTTCTTGAGAATCATCAACAACATCCTTCGCTACATCGTTATCAATTCCATCTATTTTACAATCAGCGGCGAGAGGACTGGGAAGTGAAACTTTCGGTTTCCTCCCTCTCTTTTTGGGCATAACAGAAATTTCTTTGGCCTGTGAGCTTTCAGACTCTGAAGACTCCAAACTGGGAACCAACGCCTGGGAAGACTTCCGTTTGGAGTACCTGCCCCTGCCTTGGGAGGACTCCGATGATCCAGGAACTTCTAACGACTGAGAACTCTCCGGGGTGGAGCCAGGAGTTGATTTGCTTCTTCTGGTTCTACCACCAATGCTGGCCTCTGCCTGACCGACAGCTGATGTCTTTGAGGTAGACCTTCTCCCTCTTCCTGATGAAGGCTGACTGTCGCTTTTGTCTTCGGACTCTGCTGGAGCCTTGCTTCTTCCGGATCTACGCCGAGACTGGCTTTCAGAAGATACAGGTGTGATCACTTCAGAGTCCTCTTGACTAAGGTCATCATCGACGCCATCGCTGGTCTTGGGTTTGCCTTTGACCTCCGATTCGTTCTCCAACTCGTTTGTCGTGTCGGTTCCGTCTTGGGCCTCGTTGGTTGAGACGGATATCGAACACTCTTCCTTTTTGGTCTCTTCTACAAGCTCAGATTCCAGGGATTGGCCATCAGGTTGAGAAGAGGTTAGGATTTGAGAATCTTTTGGCTTAACGGCATCTTTTTCAGTTTGTTCTACAAGTTCAAACTCTTGGGATCTGGTACCAGTTTGAGGGGAAGAGCTGATCATCTGGGAGTCGCTCTTTAGTTCATGATCATCTTGTTTGGTTTGTTCTACAAGTTCAAACTCTTGGGACCTGGTATCAGTTTGAGGAGAAGGAGTAATCATCTGAGAGTCGCTCTTTAGTTCGTGATCCTCCTTCTGTTCTACAACCTCAGAGTCCTGGGATCTGGTACCAGTTTGAGGGGAAGAGCTGATTATCTGAGAGTCGTTCATTAGTTCATGGTCTGCCTGTTCAGTTTGTTCTCCAACCTCAGAGTCCTGGGATCTAGCACCAGTGTGAGGAGAAGGAGTGGTCAGCTGAGAGTCGTTCATTACTTCATCATCATCCTTTTCCTTCTGTTCTACAACCTGTGTGTCAGTTTGGCTCGACTGTTCTTTCTCATGTGAATCCCTCATCTTTGTCTTCACAGCCACCTCCTTGTTAATCTCTGATGATACTTTTTTAGGGCGGCCGCGCTTTTTCTGTGTCTGGCTTTCACTGTCGGACTGCAGAACAGTTTGGCTGGACTCCTGCTCTCTGGTGCTTCTTGGTCTTCCTCTCCTGGGTTCAGGATTATCGAGGGACTCATCTGAGTTGCTCTGCAGCTTGATCTTCTTCTGGGCTCTACCCTGAGAGTCGGTTTGGCTCGTCTCGCTCTTGTCCCTCTGAGCCCTCGTTCGTAATCTCTCTTTGCTACTGGCTTCCTCAGAAAGCTGCTGACTTCTCCTGGTTACTCTGCTTTGTGTCGAGTCTGGAGAATCATTGTTGGGCTTCTCCCCAGAACGTCTCCTTTTAGTCAAGGACTTTTCTCCCTGGGCTTCGGGGTCCTCTCCGGACAGCACAGGTTTGACTTTGCGGCGCCCAGAGCGTCTGGTTTCACCTTGAGAAGCCTGCGACATAGAGGCCTGAGAATCGTTCAATTCCTCTTCCTGACTCGACGGCTGCATATCCTCTGCGTCAGTTTGGGTGTCTGGGATAACGTCTTCGTCCTCTGTCGTGTCACTGGGCAGTCTCTCAGTCAGCCGGACAGGCTCACTCTTAATCCCAGAGTCTTTAGGTCGTCGAGGGGACTCTGTGGCATCGTTAACAGGATTCTGCGAGTCCATTTTCCCAGGGGTTTGGGAATCCAGAGAGTCTGGACTCTGGGAGGCCTGAGAAGGAGATGCCTTGCTGGTTTTGGAGCGTTCTTGGCTACTGGAGGACTTTCCGAGGCGACCTGTGAATGTGCTGCTGGGGCTGGCAGGTTTTCCCTCAGCATACTTCTCCAGAGTGATAAAGGACTGACGGCGACTGTTGGGTTTCTGAGGAGTCCCCGAGACCAGATCTGAGGAGCTAGAGATGTTAGGACTTGAGCCTTCTTTAGACTGCATGTCCATGTCTTCTGCTGTATCACTCTTGGCATCTTCCTCCATGGAAACATCTGCTGGCTCAGGGATCATTTCTTCATGCTTCTCCGTCTCTTTTTCTGTTTCTTTCGGGCTGGAACAGTCTCCACTCTCTCTTGCTGGAATTTCAGCATCATCTTCCTGTGGAACCTGGAAGAAAACAAAGTCAAGTTACTTAATCTGTCAATAAGTAAATGAAGAAATCAGAATGAATGAATTACTGGAAGCCGTTACCTTGTCAGGGGCCTCTTTGGTGACCTTGTCAGTTTGTTCCGTTTGCAGTTTCTCCCTGTGAGGAAAATGGTTTATTATTTGAATATTGTGTTTTTACGAGGGATCAGGGATTAATCTGGATTCTAGAAGCAGATGCTCAAAACTTACGAGGAGTCCTCTTGGCTCTGAGTGTACTGAGTGAAAACTGTTGTATCCAGAGAAGCGTCGAGGTTGTTGTACATGGCCGGGATATCAGCCCTGAGACATCAAGGACAACGTCACAAATCTGACAACATGGGCACTTCAATAACTTTTTATTAAGACGAACAGAAAAGAGCACAAATCTGACCTTTTAGTCCTCTTCACCTCCTTCTGGTGCTCGGTCAGAACTCTCTCCTTCGTCTCAGGAGGAATGAAGACAAAGTCAATGGAGGCCTCTTCCTCCAAGACCTCTCTGCGGGGGGGCTTGGGCGAGCCAAAATCCAGCTTTGTCTGCACAGGGGAACACGATGGAAACCAGTTGTGCAACGGTCGAGTGGAGAGCAATTAAACACAAAGGGGGGGATACAAAATACAAAACAAGCCTCATTAGATTATATAGCAGCTTTTTCTTGTTTTCTTATTGCAGAGTTCAGTGATATCATGCACATGAATCTCTGGCTGTACTTGATGCAGAGTGTCAGGACTGATATTCAGTTCGGCCACTGCAACGTTCAGCAGTAGAGTTACTTGGAGTTCAGACTCACAGAAACTGGCTTGGACGTCTTGGTGGAGCTCTTGTCCTTCCCCAGCAGCGAGTCCCTCTTTCCCACCGACGAAACGGGAATCCCGCTGAGCTTGGTCTCCAACTGGGAACTCTCACTCTGAAGAGAAGCACAATCAGACAAGACACGATAAACAATGAGCACTGAGGGGGCGGTAACTTGTGACGAGGTCATTCGTGGCGACTCACGGAATATTGGCCACTGAGGTCTCCGGAGACGGTGACGACCTCAAAGCCGGGAAGAATGATCGGGATCTTCTGCTTCACTTGGCTCAGGATCGGTCTGAGTAGAGAAGAACCAGCGATGAAGTCACATGTCAGTAACCACTGAGGTGAGAGGAAACACTCCGAGGCAAAATACAACAACCTGAGGATTATTTTTACCTGATCTCTTCGGGGTAAGTGAGGCTGACCGAGTTGGCGAAGGTGGCGTTCCAGAACTGGGTGACCGACGTGCGAAGCTGCTTGTTCTTGAGTGGAAACAACACACACAGCAGAGGAGAGAGCAGAGCCAGCAGCTCGTCGTTGAAGGCCAAAGAAGAGCGGCTCTGAACGCAGCCCAGGACGTCACCAAGGAGCTTCTCCAGCTGCAGGAGGGGAAAGAGAAAACGTAAACGGCAAAAGAACAACAAAGATGAAACCTGACAATGATGGGTTATTTCTTCTGGATGTGAATTTACTGAATGGAAACTAATCCGATTTGTGTTTGTGACGTCAAATTCAGTTCGATAAAAGCAAAGCACCTTTGTCAGGAGCAGCGATGTGAACTCGGGCGGCTCGCTGGCTGCGTGTTTGTAGAGGAGTGAGAGAGGTTGAACCAGAGAAGCGAGCGCCTCCTGGACGACGTTGGCGAGGACGAGATTGGTGAAGAGAGCCGACATGATGGAGACCAGCGAGACTCCTGTGGCCTCAGACGACGCGTCGGGGGCCTGGAGATAAACCTCCAGACACTGGACCAGCAGGGACTGAAACGTGGACAAGTTCCCCAGAGCCTTGCTCCTCTTTCTCATCCAGTTCACAGGAGTGTGAGGAGCTGGAGGAAACGAGAGGGAGACGGTGAATCCTCCATTTAAATCAATTAAACATCTGAAATAAGATGAGTTTAACTTCTCTTACACTTTAGCTTCTGCTGGAACTGAGGAGAGTAGGGAGAGAAGTCCACACACTCCACCATCACCTGGAGGAGGCTGGAAACTGCATTTAAAGTTGAAGGGACCTGGAGGAGCAGAAAATAAATATGTTAAACAAGGGTCGCTTCAAAAACACATTCAAACAAATGCAAAACACTTTTCTTTTTGGTTAAAGCGGGAAAAATAAGACTAAACTGCTCGTCTTATAACTCAGTTTTAGCCTCTTTACACTGGCTCCCTGTTTGTTAAAGGCTCGACTGTAAGATCTTGTTCTTAAGGCCGTTCATTGCTCCAGATAAATTTCTAGATTAATGAACATTTGCGTAGCCTGAGATCCTTGGATAAAGGTTGAAAACTGAAAACAGGTCAACAGCCAACACACATTAAAGCAGATTTAACTTAAATTGAGGAATAAAAACCCTAATTTTCAGGCATTATTTAGCAAATTTGTTAGTGAGGATGAATCATTTCAAATGTAAAAGTGAATCCTGAAATAAATGACATTTCTCAGGTACATTAGAGTTTCTATGCAGAAATAAATCTTGATAAATTGATGTTTACATATCGTGCCGACAGCTTCCTCTCCACTCACCGTCAGGGCGTCTCTGTCGATCGAAGCCGTCATCTTCGCACAGAGCTCCTCGCAGCAGACGTTCTCCTCGGCCGTGACCACCAGTGACGAGCAGCGGGCGAACACCTTGTACAGTTTGGACCACGTGGACAACATCGACTTCTGGGACGCCTGCACAAAGCAAACAGATCAGAATCGAGCTGTTCCCCCTGGTCAGTTTTTCAAAAAGAGTTACAGCTCCTGTTGGACAGACCTGCTGCAGTGGGGATCCACGTAGGAGGTGTGTGACGGGGAAGAGCAGCGCAGAGTGCATGGCGCTGAAGTTGTGCTCCAGAGCGTCACCTTGGTTCACTTCGTTAGACTGAAAAAACAATTATCAACATCCACTGAGAGAGATTTCTCCTGAGATCACAGCCCCACGTTCTGTATTTATTCCAATAAGAAAAGAGCTCCTGGTTGTATTTCTTGTTTTTCCTGCTCACCTGTGTGATGGTGTCTGTGAGCGGACCGACCATCACGCTCCACATCCTCCACAGCTGCTCCTTGCTCTGCAGAGACCTGGCGCTGCCTCCGATGGCCCCGAGCACCGCCTCGGCAAACGCCAGGGGGGAGGTGTGGCCCGACAGGCCGCAGCCCACCAGAGTCTGAAGGCACTGAAAGAATCTGGAGATGGAAGGACATCAGGCAAAGAGCTAGATATTTAACACACAGCTAAACTACAGACACGAGCTCAGATGAAACTGATATTAACTTGAGGAATGAACAGGACGTACCTCTCGTCCTCGATGTAGGCTGAGAGCATGCTGCTGTTGTAGAGGAGCAGGATGAGATAAAGAGCTGGTGTTCCCTGAGGAGAGGAAACAAAAACCGTTTACTCTTCATCTGTGACAAACACCTCAATGACGTTATGGACCAAGAAAGACATTTAACTCACATTTAGCACGTCCATCTTGCCGACTTGGTAAGAGGCGGAGCCAAGAACTCTCTGAGGAACTCCCTTCACTGTGGCCTCCAGCAGAACCTGAGCAGAAAGATCAGGAGACAACAGGGACACGATCAACTCAGGAAACTTCAACAGGACAATTACTTTATTAATTTAATAGATTTGATTAAATGCTTATTGATCGTAAAATGTTCAAAATGCCAAGTAGGAACATTTATAACTGTATATAACAGAATATGAAGTTTGTATGAGGTGAGTTTAATGAATAAATATATGAATTGAATTCTGTTATTACATTAAAAACAGACGAGGCACAGTTTGATCTTACCAGGACTTTGTGCGCAGGCAGATTCTCTGAGGTGACGATGCTCTGCAGAGCCTGAAGCATCAGGGTGAGAACTTCAGAGCCCTGACGGTCCTTCTTACTGCCTCCTAACAACCACACAGCAGATTCAGATCCATGCAGACGAGGACAGATTCTTTAAAATACTTTAGAGAGAGTCTGATTTGAGAGAAGAGGGTCATCATTGGGGACGAACCCCTCAGTGGATTTTTCTCTTCACAGACGTCCCGGACCACGAGGGCCCGGACGCTCAGACTTAAACTGATGAAAGTGAGAGTGGGTCGGGCAGGGGACGAGGACGAGGTCTCGCCGGTCCTGCTCCCGATTGACAGAGCCCAGACCCAATCAGATTGCTCTCTGTGGCGCTGCGAGGTGGGACCCACAGCTTTAGGAGCCCACCCAGCTGAGCAGCAGCCACAGCAGAGGAAACACTGACTTAACACATCCTGTCTTTATATGAAAGTAATCATACTTCATCTGAACAGTTCTGCAGACAAACAAAGTATTGTGTGTTGATAAAAGGACGTGTAAAAAGATAAATACATGATCTAGAAATGTTCTATTCAAATCTTCAGTCTGAAGCTCAATTTTCCATAATTCTCTTTGAATAATTGTACAAGTTTAGCTGCAGGACTGAGGAGCAGAATACATACGACTGTTTGCAGATCAAATTAGAGCATCATTAACTTGCATTTCATTCACTTACCGGACTCTATGGTCATGTTGACAAAACGCACAAGATTCGTCCATAAAACGTTCAAAAGAGCATCTGCAGGCGAGAAGAGAAGAAACTTAAACCACATCTTCATAAAGAAACAGTGGAAACTACACATCAACACTGAAAAAAACTGGTCGGCAGTGAAATTCACTCCACAAGTGCAACGTTTACCTGGAGCGTCTTTGCCGACGCTTATGAATCCATCTCTGAGGGTTGAGATGAGAACAGCAGCGTGTTTGGTGAAGGAGGAGGAGCCGGAGACGAGTGCGTGGTTCAGGGGCTCTGCAGAGAAAAGATGATGAAGATTAGAAACGTGATGATAGAAGTTATCGTTTATAGAGTTTATTCATCTACTCAACAAACACACACACCCAGAGTGCAAATGACTGAACTGGCATTTTTCCATGATAGTAAATATAATTTGAGGTTTGTAGTCTGTTGATAAAACAAAACATTTGATGACATGACCTCTAGAAAATCTTTCACATATGAAGAACGCAGCAGGAGATAATAATGATAATTATATTACTTGCTGTAACATTTTATTAGGTGGAGGCAGAACAAGTTCCAGAAAATGTCGGGAGCAACTGACTTGGACATTTGTGTTCTCACGTACAGCCCCTCAGGAAAACCTCTGGACTTCAGTGCATTCCTGAGAAGCAGCTGAGGACTCGGATGCACCACGAGTTGCTCGGACACTCACCGAGACTCAGGGTGAGTTTTCTTTTCGCCGCCGTGGCAACAGTCTCCGGTCCCAGAAAATAGTGGAGCAGCATCTCCAGGCCGAGCAGCTGGATGGAGGGGAAGGAGGAGGGGACCTGGACGGTGGAGTTCAGGCTCATTCGAGGCGTGTTGGCTGGACTGTTGAAGCCCGGGGTAGCTGCTGTCGAGAGGGGGAGAAGAATATAATAAAATACACAATGTTCCATCACATGGAGCAGCCTGGGTGGAGGGAGACGGGTGGATTGACGTACTGGTTTTGGGTGTTCCAGGTGTAGCGGCACCATTTTGAGTGACGGATCTAGAGGGAGTGGCTGGGACGGAGGAGCCGTCACATCCGATGGTGCACTGGAGCAAAGGCACAGAAACCTGCAGGGAGGTCACCAGTGAGCGTTTCAGTTTAGATGTGTTATTTTCAGCCTCCTGCTCAGAATTGTGGGAGTTTCAACAAGAACTCAGAGGGAAATTCTGACCTGATCAAAGTTCGGGGCCAGGTTGGGTCCCAGCTGCACCACCAGGTACCACCACACCTCCACCTTGGTGAGCAGCAGAGCTTCTGTCCTGACGTGGATGGACGCGAGCGGCTGCATCAGGAGCTTGATACGTTTGGCACTGCACAGGATGTCTTCAGGAAGAGCAGGAGTGAAATTAAAACTTTGGTCTTTATCTCCAGCTCCATGTATGAATTGATGACATGAGAGAAGTTCTCACCTGGATTGAGGGAGAAGTTGTCTATGAGGCTTTTCCAGGCGATGAAGGCGATCTTCTTGATGGTGGGGGAGGAGCTGCGGAATCCAAGCTCCTCCAGATGCAGCAGAGAGTTGATGAAGGGACCTCCTCTGTGCAGCATCTGCACGACAGAATCATTTAAAATCAGTCTGATGTGATTAAATCTTCTACAGGAGACGTTGAGTTTGTTAACAAATCAATGTGTGTGAGGCAGAATGAGCAGAACCACAGAATTCACACTTCACCTTCCCGAGCAGCTTCACAAACAAAGGCCAGAGCTTCAGGACGTTCGTTTCATTCTTAGACATGAAAAGCTTCTGCAGCTCTGGGATCAGTTTCTGTGAAGACAGACGCAGTTTAAGTTTTTTCTCAAATGATGGAGCCGAATGCTTTCAGCTCATTGTTGCCGCTCTCAGTTTACTCACCGTTGACATCATTGGTTCGATGATAGCGGCCACCTCCGTCTGTTTCTCCAGCAGCAGGGGCATCCCCATCTCCATGGCGGCCGCGGCCCGTAGACGCACCTTGGAGGCGGAGTGGACGACCAGAGGAATGACCAGCTTCGCCCACCGCACTGCTCCATCGCCCATCGGAGCTGGAACCTGCTCCAGCAACCTTCAATAACCACAATCAGTCAATATCAATGGACTTTATGGTAAAAGTACATAACGGTCACGTCCCAGAGGAAACTGTGACAAGACAAACAAGTTCCATCACGTTCGAGGAGCCTGTAATTCATAATTGTGACCCATTCTTACCTGATGATAACGTTCAAGGCTTCATGCTCCATTACCACAGACTGGATGTCGTCTCTGCTCCACACACTCTCCAGCGTTCCCAGTATAGACGGCACCTGAGAAACAAGAACCATCGTGGATCAGTGTGGACACGTTTCATCCACAAATAAAAAGAAAACCTGCACCTCTGCTCTGTTTGCAGCTTTATTTTCCTGGATTTAAATAGCTCACTTTTTTGGAAACCACATCTGGAGGAAAGCTCTGTTTGGAGAGGACCCATAATGCTCTGGTGCACGTGTTCTTGTCCGTCGACTTCACCACCAGGGAGCAAAGTGCTGACAGTATTTCTGCTGCAAAGTCTTCTGGGAAACAAAGAGGAGAGCAGCGCCATGAGCAATGACATAATGCCTATAAAAAATATAATCCCAGCGGGTCTATAATAATGAGGAAGTATAAAATATGGAATAGAACGTACCAGGCACGCCGGAGACTACTTGAGAATGGTACACGCAAAACCCCAACGCCTGCAGGGCGGCTTGGCTCAGCTCCGCGTTCGGGCTGGTGATGTGGTTCTGGAATTAACGTGGAGATTGTTAGATGTTGAGCTTCAGAACCAGGTTTACAGATTCCTCTGGTTTTAACATGACGTGTTAATGAGACTCACCAAGATGGTTTTACCCAGACGAGAAAAGTGCTTTTCAACTGCAGGAAGAAACTGGCGAGCTTCTTCTCCGCTGAGGCGACTGCAGAAGGACAAAGACGAGTTATTTTCATGTTGCAGCCGAGGCCGTGTCCTGTGGACGTGTCCAACTCATAGAGACTTACTTGGCGATGGTGAGGTAGGCGTCTGTGTGCTCGGACTGTCCAGCAGAGCTGTCCTCCAGAGACTCCAGCAGAGGGAGGAGGCTGGAGCTGCTCGGAGGCCCCGCCGTCGCCATCATTATTACTCAAGGCCTTTAAAAAGAAATATGTCAAGCATGAGATGCAGAAAGGTAAAGAAAGAGTTTCCTCCTGAGCTCCTCGTGTCTGCACGTCAAAGAGAGAAGAGACGTTTGAGTGAGGATGAAAGACAGAACAGGACAAAAAAATGACAGGAGGGAAAAGAATGTGGCTGAAATATGCTGATTAACGTGCAACAATTAATTATTGAAACATATTTGCTTTTTACAATAACTAAATGTTAAACTGATTAAATATAAAAGTTATAGACCTAACGGTAGATATTTGAAGACATAAATTAATGTTGAAGGAACCTACTAATGAATCTACTAATATGATTTTATGAAATACGGTGGAGGGGCGGGGCTTGACCCCAGGAAGAACCCATTCGATTTTGGAGCGAATCTGGATTAACAGGCAGATCCAGGAACTCCCCCCCACACTTTCTGTAAAGGGCGAGATAAGGACTTGTTATGCACTCTCTGACCAACTCTTCTTATTAAACCAAGTAGTCACTGAGTTCTCTGTGCTCGACCATCAGGTGTCCCAGGACCTCTTCCCTCCCCTGACTCATTCCAGGCTCAGTCCAGATGTTCGGGATGTGGATCTTTGTCCTTCACATTTTAAATTTCTGGGCAACTGGAGGAAGTGGAGATTCTTTGTTCTTCCTTTTCCAAAAATACTTATGCTTACATATCCTGCGCGCTGCAGCAACTTTTGCCTCCTGTCTTATATTCAATTTCAGTTTTATTTGTACAATCTGTTCTCCAGTGTGTTTATGGCTCATGTAAACACATCTACTTGCATTGAGAGACAGAAACAGATGCATGTTTCATACCTGAGTGAGATTTAAGTGTCCACTGGTTCCAGATCTGCAAAAACAAGCAGGTTACAGTTAGTTGTGTGTCTGTTTGATGTTATCACAGGCCATCACACACACAGGAAGCATAAACAAAGTCACAACAAAGTTTTCAACACACACAGACAAACAGGCAACACAAACACACACACTGTCATGTAAGTGGAGCAGCTGATGTGGGTCAATGCGTCTCATCTGTACAACGAGCTAACGGTAACTAGCTTCATGTTAGTTAGCAGCGTTAGCTTGTAAAGTTTGCACTCGCACAAACAGGTGGAATAATGAGGCTAGTGAGGCTGCTAACACAAGCTAGCACAAGCTAACCTCCACACAACCCATCACCATGCTAACTACCACACACGTTTGTGCGCCAACCTTTCAGGGACAGGACTCCGCGGGGATCCAGGGGAGAAGCTCCAGAGACACCGACTCGCAGCCGCAGGTTCCCCCGGCTGTCGGCTCCTCTCTCCGGGTTCTAGTCGTCAGCTTTTCCTCCTCCTCTCTCTCTTTTCTCTGCTTCTCGTTCTGTGGTCCCGCGAAACCCGCTGGCGCCAAACCACCACGCCGACGTACGAAATTACCTTTGACCCGCCACACGTCACATCCCGGCCCGCCCACTTCGCCTTATAAGGACAGCAGCAGAACAAATCAATAACGAAATCAATAATCGATTTAATAATCAATTTAAACCAGAGTATTTAAACCAGAGACTCCACTGACAGCGTGTACTGTAAACTGCAAATGTTCAAGAGCAGCAAATACTTTCATGTACAATTTTGAGGTAATTGTACTTCACTTGAGTATTAACTTTATGTTCCTATTATAATTATATGTTTACATAATTGTGATGTATTGTTTTGTAGATATAATCAAAACTAAGTCTGTGTACAGTACATAAATGTTTTCCATGTGCAAAGTGTCATAATAAAACTTAATGTACAATATGCATGTATGTCACTGTTTACATATGTAAGTGTAGTATAAATATACTAAATATGTATGAATAATGTCTTATATATGTAAAGTATTATTCAAATAATATATATACATTGATAATTGACTTTCCATAAAATCTAGATATGTATATATATAGGTTTCATAATAACATTGTGCAACAAACACAACTGCAGTGGTTTTTAAATGTGCTGTATAAATAAACTTGACTTCTCAAATTAAAGTTGATTATGTGTTTTTTAAAGTTTGTCAGAGGGATCGAGCAGAAAATATAGAACATGTGATTTCAGTGTGTGTGTTCACACGCTGAGAGATTTAAGCAATTGTTTGGTTATAATCGTAATTTTCAGGACTATCACAGAAGATTTTTAAAGAATTTTAAATAGTTTTTATTCTTGCTAAACACCACGTCCATAAATGTAAATTCACAAAAACAAAAGCTCTGTTTATATATTTTCAGTAAATATGAAATGATGCACTTCAGAAGTTGTATTAAAACCTCTTTCAACTCAAAAGCTGCTTGTTTTCATCTTTCTTAACTATTTATAGCTCTAATTAAATTTGAATATACTGGTTTAATATACCTGTGCTACCTCTAGATCTAAATGTGCCAATGAAGTTGTTTCAAAAATGTAAATCTTGATGATACAAATACTAACAACACAATTCTAGCGTTACACATAACAGACAGTGCAACACAACAGATCATTCAGCTTTACTTTACATCATGGAATTCTGGGAAAGGTTCATGGGAATAACCAGAAATGTTTCTATAAATGAAACCCCAGGACAGTGAATATAAAGTCAGTACAATTTAATGACCTTGTTTATTTGACAGAAATATTCCTGTAATGAGCCATAAAGTCTCATTTATTACAGCACACAATGTGACCAATAACATTATAAATACAGCAACAGCATGACATCAGTGTGTTAAAGTCAGTGAAAACTCTGGGTGTAGTTGTGCGGGAACAGAGACGCATTAAAGGCTGAGTATTGTAGCTGGAAGCCTCCGGCTGTGACTGAAGCGTCAGACAGGAACTTCAGCGTCATCACGTTTCCTGTGAAACAGAAAAATATCAAATCCGTGAGTCTGATGTCGACGGAAAATCTTTTACCTGTCGTCAAATGGAAATATTTGATGTCGACTTCTCACCTGTGCTGATGATGTCATCAGGTAAATATTCCCCACAGAACCTGAGAGGAAACAGACGAAACGGGGACGATAACGTTAAACTTGTCACAACTTCTGAAACAAAAACAGCAAATCAATTGTTTTTATAGTTTCTCAAACGTGAGGATAAGATGATTTTCTTTATCTTACATCCCTGTAATCTGAATATCTCTATGGTTTTTAATTGGTGCTTGGACAACACCAGACACCTGGAGATGTCACTTTAGGTTTTAATAACTTTTGATGGTCATTTTCACATTTATTACTTGATAAATTGAAAAAAAAAGTTGTTGCTTTCAGACACAAACTCCGGAGAATGTCCACAAATCTTACTCAAGACTTTCACGTATGGGGAACGCAGCAGGAGATTGTCCAGGTCAGACGAGTTCATCCCAAACCTTAAATCAGAGGGACATTTACCTGACGAAGCATCAGGATCTGTGTTTTTAATCATCTCACCTCCCGACAAAGCCTGAGACGTCGTCGTAGCTGTCGAACGCCTCCAGATAATCGGCCATGCAGGCCGTGTCGTCCTCCACGTCGAACTCCAGGAAGCGGAGGTGGATCCTCTGGCCCAGGCGGACTCGGATGTGCCAGTAGCAGATCTGCTCGTCCTCGTACTCCTCGGGGAAACCGGGGGAATGAATGACCTTCTCTTGTTCTGTCAGCACTCCGCCACACTCCTTCGCTGTGAGACACGACAGGTTCATCTCTAATACATGTTTTAATGCTCAGTTTGAATTTAAATCCACACAGATGCAGACTTTTATTTGGATCTGAACCAAATTTCACACAAGATCCATGAACCATTCAGGTCAAAGAAAGATTTGATGAAAACAAACCTGTCAGCATCTTGACTTTCTAGTCTTTACTTGCAGACATTGAACAAAAAGACCATAAAAAACATTTATACTCTTTTTTTTATATACACCCAGTGCACTGTAATTAACCAACCACACATTTCACATCACTGCAGTAACACGACTCCTGTCAACTGAGGACGTGGATAAACTCGTTCTCGGGTGAAACGATTCCCCACGATGCTTTTCTGGAATCAGCTGGTGGGATCGGGCAGTATTTTGGTTTGGGGGTCTGTGTCTTGCGTGTGAGCGCTGAATGAATTCAGAGCAACAGAAGAAGGAAATCAAACACACATGTGGAGGCCGGTGACAATGGCATCAAAAGCTTTTCCAGCAGACGTCCTGGAGGGATGTGAGCTTTTCTCTACTGTAGATCGTTACAACAGTGAGTTTCCAGTCCATCCATCACTGGGCCATGTTTTATTTAGACGGAGAAATGGCTCCAGAGCTGATGAACGGATGCACAGGACTCGTTTACACAGCAGAGGATTACACGTGATAAAATAATGTAGTTCCATGAAACAGCTGCTCCTCCTCTAAACCCCATAGATGATCTAAATTATATCTGATTTAATGTCCATTTCAAGAAATTTAAAAATGTCTCATTAGTAGTTTGACAAGGAGCAGTTTATTTTTCAACTGTAAAAATGTCATTTTGATCCCAAATCTCTAATTTAAAGTTCCAAGTTGCTGTAATCAATATTTTATATTAGTGGAAAACCAACAGATTTATCAACCGACTGACTCTGCAGCTCCGCTCAGCTTTTTGGAGCTTTTGTTTTTAACGTACTTATACTACAACATTTTATTTCCTTGGTTCACTCTCGCGGCTTTCACCACTTTCTGTTTTCTGTGAAAATCCAGAAAAACTTTCAGAGCATTTACCATTTAATATGAGCTTTAAGTAAAAATTGAGAAATGCAATAATACAATTGTAGATGTGTTTTTAAAAACTGAGATAGTCCCTTTGTTTGTAGTTGTTTTGTGTGTATGATTGTCTTCTTTGTACATGTCGGCCATGTGAAAGACACATTGATGTCACAGTCCAAAGTTCAGAGCTGTGGTTCTGAAACTGTCTCTCAGGTCAGACTGTGTCGTAGTGTCTCCACCAGCGTCTTATCCAGACTCTAACTTCCTGCTCCTGGTTTATTCCTGGTCTGAACCTGATAAGTCACATGGTGGGACTGAGACCGACTCCCACTGTGGTCCCTCGTGTTTCACTTGAAACAAGGTGATGACAAAACCCTGAGTGAGTCTGTGGAGTCTCAGACCTGATGACTAATCTTAACCTGATTAAGACCCCCCCCCTGACTCTCAACCACAGCCACACAGTCACCACGAGTACTGAGAGGTTTTACTGGAGGGAAAGTATCAGTAAATACTCACAGTTTGGGTTGTAGCAGTACACGTCCCACTTCTCGTTCTTGTTCAGCCTGTAGCCGTAGTCGATGATTCCCACCCTCCCAAAACCACAGTTGGCCCCGGGTTTGACGATGGGATATCCAACACGTCCTTTATCAAACCATCCAGCTGCACACACATGGAAACCTGAACCAAACAAAACATCTGTTGAATGTTTAATGTAGCAACGCACGGTCGATTAACGGTGATTTGTCCGGTCGGCTTATAAACTAAAACTTCTCTTAACATTAACTTGAGAATATCCAGATGTGAGAATATAAAAGATGAGCTGTGATTAGTAAAAGTGGTGAAGGTTGTTTTTTTTCCACAAACTTAATATCAACACAAGAAAGTAAAGCTTTTTTGTGAAGCTTTCACTCGAAACCCTGCGTTCACACTCAAATAGTTCCAAATTGTGCTCAAGCTGGGTACTTACAGATATTCAGTGCATGACCCGGCTGGGACAATTTAATTTGCAAGCGCACAGGTTGCACACAAGCAAAGCAAATCTAAGCACAAGCAGGAGCTAGTCGAGTGCAAGCGCAGGGTTTTGAGTGAAAGCGTCACAAAATCTGAAGAAGACCTGCTCTCAAACTGAAAGACCACCATCAACTCCCAGCGTCTCCTTAAAATAAAACTGGATAAACCCTCTGGTGAAAAGATGTGTTTAGTTTATTCTTGCTGCTTCAGGGTTAAGCTACAATCAGCCGGCCGAGCCCTGATGAAAGACGGACCTCCCTGGTGGAGAAGCTCATTGGATCGTAATGTCAGGAGTCAAGTGTCTGAGCCGTGGGAACAGTGATATAACCAAGAAGGTGTTAACAGGTTTCACAGTTGTCGTGGGAACTCTTACAATCGGGCGCAGTCATGCAACTGCCGAAAGAAACCGCCCCCCCCCCGACCTTTAACCTGTGAACATCGGAACCTCTGCATGTTAAAAGCATTCCAGTGGGTTGAGACGTGCATCGCGACCGTTACATCAGAGATCTGTTCGCAGATGTTACGTTTCATTTCCTTCACGGGAGAAAAGCCGGATAAACAGAGTTCTGGTGAAACGTGGATGGATGGTGTTCGCTGCTGATGGGACAGTATTAGCCTAATGCATCAAACGAGTGTGTGTCTGCTGTGCGTGTGCGTTGTGGATGTGTTTGTGTGTTGCAGGTTGCCTCAGACCTATTTGGCGGGCGGCCTCCAGCTCTGCGTAAGTGGCCAGATTCCCTCCCTCGTACTTGCAGACTGCCTTGGCCTCTTTATACGTCAGCTGGTATCTCCCTTTGCGCGACTCCCGGTGGTAAACTCCAGCTGCTTGTTCTGTCGCAGAGGAAAAACAAAGAGAGGAGAAACAAAGATGCTGAAGAACAAGTCCCATTTACATCATGCACGTTTCGAGGGTTTTTCAAGGCTCCTACACTCGACCCATGCGGCTGCAGTGGAGCCGGTGAAGAAGCAGATTAACCGTGTGACATTCTCTTCATTTTATTGGAATTTCAACAAAAGTGTGGTCACTTGCCTAATGGCCTGGTCAGCGGGGGGTCGTCTGCTGATCCTGTTTTGGTCTTAACGCATGCATGACTGCAGAAATTAGCTCCAAGCTGATGTTTTGATTTGAATGTGTCTTGCTCAGGGAACCACTTTGACAAATCCTGAGGTAAATGACCTTTATTTTAGCCGATTCTAACCCCCGGTCACTTGGTCTAATTTGATTTAGTTTTGACTTTTGAAGCTGCCTCACAAATGAGGCTTTCTGACCTCTGAGGGATTTTGTGAGTGAAACTTCACGTCCTGGACCTGCGAACACCTCCTGTCAGACTTAATGAAAACAGTAAATGCTCTGCACGTGATCCAGGTAGGAGGTGAACTCATTAGTGATATGAAACACGTTCTCCTTCTACAGTAGCAGGCGTTCACTTTCACCTCGTAAAAACATAAAGAACAGGCTCCATAACGTGAGAGGGAGCAGTTAAACTGCAGTAGAAATGAAAGGAGACTCTGCTCTGTGGTGATCAACAGAAGCAGAACTTGAATGAAGTCGTATTCCTCCACTGGCCCCATTCAGACCCGGAGCCAGGTCATAAACAAGGAGTGTGGACGAGGAGAAGCAGCTGGACTTTCCTTGTCTCTCTTCACAATGTGACTTTTTAAGTGTTTGCAGGAGCAGACACAGGAAGTGTTCACAGTCTCAGCTGGAACTTAGAAGCAAAGACGCGATGGTTCAAAACTTTTAAATTCAATTAACTGCTCATCACACTGATTTCAATGATTAACAAAGTCCTGCTCGGTAAAACATACAAGGTCAATATAACTTATTATATAGCCTTAATATAAATAGACTGTATTTATTTAGTTATATTGACTAAGTTTGACACAGATATAGCTGAACAACAAAATAGATAGATAGATAGATAGATAGATAGATAGATAGATAGATAGATAGATAGATAGATAGATAGATAGATAGATAGATAGATAGATAGATAGATAGATAGATAGATAGATAGATAGATAGATAGATAGAGAGATAGATAGAGAGATAGAGAGATAGATAGATGGATAGATAGATAGATAGATAATAGATAGATAGATAGATAGATAGAATAGATAGATAGATAGAGAGATAGATAGATAGATAGATAGATAGAGAGAGAGATAGAGAGATAGAGAGATAGAGAGATAGATAGAGAGAGAGATAGAGAGATAGAGAGATAGATAGATAGATAGATAGATAGATAGAGAGAGAGACACAATACCATACAATAGATGGATTCTATATAATAGATAAGACAGATCTAATATAAAAAATACTATACAATAGATATATGATACGGTACAATACAATAAATACTTAAAATACGATACAATATACACAGTGTAATCAGATACAATATGACACTTTAAGATAAACTACGATACAAAATAGATATGATAGATAAACACAACACACTATACACAATATAAAAATATAAGAATACACTCCACAACGTTTAAGGAGTTAAAATGTTCAGAATATACATAATATAATCAAATCAAATGTGCAGTTTCTTAAGAATATGCTAACAGGATATAACAGTTATTTTGAAGCCTAAATTTGAGTTGTTACTCGACCACTTTCAGCTCAGTAGAGAGAAAAGGATGAGGTTGTGCGAGCGACGTGTTTCTACAGCAGCGAGAAGAAGGGAAGGTTCTTTACCGAGCCATATTGAGTTGTGAAATATTCCGTCCCTGAAGCCCCACGCCTGCGTCTCCTTCAGCAGGAGGCCGAGTGTCCAGAGCAGAGCGAGGAGGTGCATCCTGATCCTGCTGCTGTTCTCTCCAGATGTTTCCAGCAGCTCTCTCTCTCTCCCTCTCTCCCTCTCTCCCTCTCTCTCCTCTGGCTTTATAAAGGAACCAGTCGGAGCTGCTGCCTCCCAGGAGAAGTGGGCAGTTCCCAGCGAGCCCAGTCACTTAACTTCTCCATGGTAATGACCCACAACTGCTGCTGCTCACTTATTTCACTACTCACATTGTTCTACTTTCTGTTGGCTGGAGATTTTATACTTGGAAGTTACACTTTATTCTTACTATGTATTTCAAGTATTAGAATATAAATATACTTGAATTTAACAGATTGAAACATCTCATATAATTGATGATTAATAAGGATTAATACTATATTTCCACTTTACAATTTGGGTTGAAAAGTACTTTGTGTAATCGTCACACACAAAGAAAGAGTGTGAGGCAAAAAGATGGGTCGAATTTGGATTATGTTACACACTGATAAGATTTAGAATAAGAAAAAAACTTTATCTAGAACTTTTCAAAAGTTACAAATTGCTTTAAGAGACAAAAAGATAGAAGCAAGTAGGAGACTCTTCATCTACATCATCACATCAATTTGTTTATTATTAATCTGAATTTACCAAATTACTAAAGTTGTCAGATACCTGAGGAATTAACTGGAGGGGATTAAGAGTTTAAGAAAGTAGTAAATGGGAATAGTAAATATATTTAAAAACATTTTCAAGCCTCTTCAACTTTTTCATGTTATGTTATAATGAAACCAATTCAATATTTACACTTTATTCTACATTCAACTCTTCAACTCAACAATTCTGGAAAGAAATTTTAAAACAAATTAAATAAACATTGAAATATCACATTGTCATCACAACTTAAATGAAGCTCCGGTTCCTCCTATTTCATCTTTGAGATCTTTCTTCACCTCGGTCTGAGTCTGTCTGGTGAATATTCCACTGAAATGGTGATGATCTGGATAAAACACACTGAGTCCAGGTTCACATCTGGGAACAGGGAGAGAGAACCCCCACACACACACACACAGAGCTTCAGTGGAGGAGAACCCCGCAGAGTCCCTTCTGTATAGTTGCTCAACAGCTCAACAGCTCAGACCACAGGGGGTCAGCGTCATTACCGGAAATCAGAAATCATGTGGAAATCATGTTGTCCCAGCGGTTCGGTGAAGGTTTAACCCACTGGGAAGATGAATGTGCACACACACACACACACACACACACACAGACACACACCAATGGCTGCTGGGTAAAATTGTTCTGAATTGGTTCCAGATTCTGGAGGAAATGATCTGTACCTTCTTAATTCCCACTGCGCCGCTCCCTCTCTAACCCACGGGTGGAAAGTCCGTCTCAGACGCAGTAATTGTGACAAACTGTACATTACAACTGCATCGTAGGGACTCGTCATCATTTCCATGTGCCGCTCCACCGCAGGAGGGCAAAGTGTTTACACACCGGGTCGACTGTATCGTGATGAATCAACACTTCAATTATTCACTCTGCTGACGTCATGTCTGTGAAACATGACGGAGCTGATATGAAAACTCTCATTTCTTTATCTCCCTGTAGCAACATCAGTGTGTGACATGTTCCTGTGTGTGTAACTGGATTTAAACTTCTGCGCTGGTTGACGTAATTTGTATTTCAACACATTTAATCAATTTAATGTGTCTTTGAGAATCAGTAAAACTGGGAAACTTTGCCTTTTCTATCTACAGAAAAGTAAACCACCGCTGAATGAATCCTGTTTACGATCTCTTCTACGTTGTGAGAGTTAAAGGTTGAAGAGGAAACGGATTCACTAGATCACATAACAGGTTGTAACACTCTTCACCTGGTTTCGTCCTCGTCTTCAAATCAGAAACACACAACTGCCCTGAAGCTGCTCAGCAACCACACACAGAAACTTTGAGTTAGAGAAAAGTTTCCTTGGAGCTGTTTTGTTTTCATTTAGCTGAAAAGCAGCTTCCTCCTGCTGCTGGAAACACGTTTGATAAGAGCAAAGAGACGCAGAGAATCAAAACATTCCAGTTTCCGAGCTGCTAAACTGAAACGATGAGGGGAACTGCTGTGTGATGATTTACCATCATAGTCATTCCATCCATTAGTCATATGGAAATAACCTTTATACTTCATCTTCTAAGTGGTTAAAATCAATATTCTATATTAATAATGGATCAAATGAAGCTAGTGGAGCATTTAGCATCTGAGGCTCCTTCAAGAGGAGGTGGAGACCAAAAACTGAGCAACAAGAGAAGGAATATTGTAAATTAATGATAATTTTAATGTATATTTCCTATAAGTGTTCATAACATAGACTGTATATAAAGATGGATGACATGATAGGGCCCCAAGAGTGAAGCCAAATCATCTTGATCACCCCCTGGTGGCTGGCTGCAGTACAGGCCATAAACTCCACATCCTGCTAATTGTTTGAATTTAAAGTAACGGTTAAATAAATGTTCACAACGTTGGTTTCAGTCATGTTTGAAAGTTCTTATCACACTGATGTTTGTTCCAAGTGTACACTTTTTGGGATAAACTTGGTTTTAATTATTTAAATGTCATGATTGAACAACTGAGACGCCCGAACGAAGACTCGTCATTTCATCAAAACACAAGATGGTGGAACCTGTATCCGGAATATTTGGGCTTCATTTTTGTACAATGGAAAGAAGAGGAGACGCGTCGTCCATCTTGATTTACTGTCGATGGTTCACGGGCACTTTGATCAACGTAACGATGAAAACATGTCAACGTGTTTCCGTTTCAAACAAGTGAACACAAACACATCACTGCAGCTTTAAAGTTTCCCTCAGTTATTCTCTTACCTTTCAGTATAAAACCTACATGAGTGTGAAGGTGTTGGTTTGACTTTAGTTTGGTCAGAAATCTAAAGCAGAAGCAGGAAGTTCTGGAGAACGTCCCGGAACATGTGTTGGGTAATTACTGCCCTGAAATGACGTCCTCCTCACATATGTCAAACATGTTTCTGGAACAGAGCTGGTTTTATTGTTCAGACTCTCTCTGACGGTTACTGGGAACTACGTCCACATCCAGCACACACCCCCAGATGGAGGGAGGACGGACGGGAGGACGGACGGGAGGGAGGGAGAGATGAGGAGGAGAATAATAGTGTCTTTGTTTCTGCTCGGTTTCTTATTTTCTTTGGTTCCTCTGGGCTGTTCATGAGTTAATATCCTGGCACTGGAGATGGAGCTGGTGGTGGCGTCCTCGCTCTGGTGGTCTATGACACACAAACACAAACACACACACACACACACACACACACACACACACACACACACACACACACACACACTCATTGCCCCTTACCTTCACCTCAATGATCACATCTCTAACCTAAACCAGATCTAACCTGAACCCTATAACAAATACAATCCAGATCACCAGGATTGTTGTATTGTTCTTTGTTCTACAGTTGTAATATCTCTGTGATCTTGATCAAGTTTACAGATTAAAAAGCAGAATCACAGATCGTCCTTCTTCAAATCTCAGATCTTTTAGCATCCACGGAGACTCACAGACCAGTAAACGTGTTATAGAGGGTGGAGCTCTACAGGTGATGGTCCATCTACAGTACGTTATATAGGAAAACTCTAGGAAGTGAAAATCCTCCAACTTGGACAGTTTGAGCCAAAATAAACCAACATCAACATTAAAAATGTGAAACAGCAAACAAGCTACAATATTTATTTAATTTTATGTAAAGTTAAAAACTTTAATATGCACATTTTTCTGTATTTTATCTTGAACGTCTATGAAGTATTTGTTGTTGCAGACGCCACACGAGGATTAGATAAATGAACAGACTGTAACCCCCGGCCCATGAAGACGCCTCCTTCCTACATTATGTACACCTCATCACTTACTGCCTCTATTTAAACTTCCTCTACTATAAACACTTTTAAAATGAGTGGCGCCTCCTGGTGGTCACAGATTTCATCTAAAATCCAGAGTCTGGTTGTTCTGATAATAAGTTCATTTATTTTAAGGTTTGTTTCTAAAAGAGTTGCAGCTCAGTTTTAGAATTAAATCAATAATCCCACTGATATCAAAGAAAAACACAGATTCAAGATCAATAATTCATCGTCCTCCTGATGTAATAATGAACAATTCAAACATGTCCACATATTTCATCTCTTTCACACAGCTGCCAGTTTAAGTGTTTTAGTTTCACAAGCTTCACTGATGCGTTTCGTTCACTAGGTGGCAGCAGAGGACCGGAAACTGGGTCAGTCAGCTTGAACAACATGTCATCACACAGCAGAACTCTACATATCATTAACTATACAGACTCAGGGGCCTAAACACAAAGCATGAAAAACAGCCAGATGGTTGAATAACACTTTATAAGTCTCTGTATGAACAGGAACCAATAGAACCTGGTTTCTGCTCGACACGTTCTCATGAAACGGTTCGTTTGATATCTTCTGCTGAGAGGAGAAGAACTGTTGGTGAATTATCTAAGAACAGGAACATCGATGTTTCCTTTATTTCGAAATCAGATTTTTTATGTAATAAAGGCCTCTCCGTAAGATTATACTTTCAAATTAAACTAAATAAAGACGTTGTGGCATTATCTCCGTCCACCGTAACTCCCACGCCACACTGACAGCAGCAGCATTCAGCGGCAGGAGGTCGAAGGTGGGAACATTGTGACTTTGTGACATTGTTGTTTCACCCGGTTCACAGATCCTTTGTGATGCAGATGGTCTGAATGTGTCAGCGCAGCAGCAGCAGCAGGCATCTGAGGTCAGTGCACATCGTGTGGAGGTTTCCAGGCCCGGGAGCTGAGCTGCAGTTTACACAAAACATTTACATGACAAAACAGAGGTCGATGCTCCGCAGTCAACAGATGCAGAACAGAACTGGAGTTTTAAAACAGCTTTAAATGTCTTTACGCCTTCAAATGTTTCCACCTGGAACCAAAAAGAAACCAAAAGTTCAGTGTTTCTTTCTGTAATTAGTTTATAATCACCTGAAACTGAGAAAAAGCTGTTTGTATCTACCCAGGCAGCAGGGCCTCTTCTGTGGAGTCCCCCATGTTGCACCGCCATGTTTCTACAGTGGCTCACGATGGACAAGCCAAACACAAGAGGTGGTTAAGTTGCCTGCAGTTTGCTACGTGACCACTAGATGCCACTAGATCCTGCACCCTGGTCCTTTAAAGCTTAAGAAACTCATCACTTCCACCTGCAGCAGGAAGCCAAAGCCTTGTTTCTGAGTGTAACACGTTAGCTTTAACCATCTTGTTGTCAGAGTTGGTAAATCTGCACAGACTCGTGCAAAGTGAAGGAATTTAGGAGCTTTTCAAACACACACAATGACTAAAACTTGGATTCCAAAGCTGCTAGAGATGTTGATTCTTGAAGTATGATGTCAAACAGCTCGTGGGAGAACATTGGGGGGGCTCCTCGTTTTCAATTCCTCAAAGTCAGAAAAGCATCTTCAGCAGGAAGGTGTTGGTCAGACGGACGACGTGCGAAGAGAAGGAAGAGAAAGTGTGATCTCAGCTGCTTGTGCAGAATAATGCTGAGTTCATGGGAAAGAACAAGAAAACAAGACTTCAGAGGACTTTCACATTCATTCATTTACTTTTAAACGTAACATTAACCATCAACTAACCTTCATCCAAGTGTGCAACAATACATTTTAACTGATTTAGTTAATTTATAACAATCTATCAGGTATTTGTCAAGATTTTTGTATGTACTGTATATTTGGATTTTTAAAATGTTTTCTGAGGTAATTTTCCTTCAATTAAACATCATTAATCAGTTTGACACAAATATAAGTCATCACATCATTTACTTTGCAGGAAATTTAACTCTAAATCAACAATTACTGTTTTCTGAACATAGTTTTAAATCCTGAATTTTTCCAAAAAAATCTTTACGAAAGAGAAATTCTGAAACATCAGTTTTTAAGTCTGGTTTCCTAAAAGAAAACAAATGTGTCCTGAGCAGAGAATCCACTCTGCACAAATCGATTTCCCATCGTTCCCCCGAGCTGCGTGTCAGGCGAGTCTGCAGCAGCTAATCAGGACATCGATTGTGTTAATGAGGTTGAGATTTACACTGGTTTGTTTTTGTCTCTCGCAGATTCAAGCTGAGCTGTGACTTCATGAGCCCGACGCTGGCAGACGACTCTCCCCCGGTCAGGAGGGAGGAGGGGGGAGGGAGGGGAGGGAGGGAGGGAGGAGGAAAACTGAAAACCACCAAGAAGGAGGCAGCAGAGATTTATGATCTCACCTCGACAACAGAACAAACATTGACTTGTTCCACTTCACAGCTGTAATTTCCTCCTGTTATATGTTAGTCTGCACCTAAAACTACAGATGTGGGAACTTTGTGACTGTTACATACATGAGAAAACTGCAGATTTACACGTGTGCTCACATTCACAAAGCTGAAATCATAAATCTGGGGAAGAATGAACAGACTAAGATTAAAGATTCACAGTTAAACACACAGATTTGTTAATACAGCTGCTTCACTAACGTCCCCACAGAGATGTTGTTTTTAAAAGTGACACGATGCAACTTCTTTGACCTTTAAGCTTAAGAAGAGTTTGATGGTTGAGTGAGTGTGAACAAGGAGAAAGTTTCCTCCTTCTCTCCCTGAGCGTCTGTTCTCTGTAACTCTCTGTGGGTTCGATCTCCTGTGAGAAGAACTGACAGAGTCACAGCTTCGACTGTCACAATCAGCTGCAGCGAGTTGAAGAGTAAACTAGAAGAACACATTCCTGGATCCGCCACTTTATCCAGAACCGCTCAAAAAATGTAATGGGTTCCTCCTCGGGTCAAATCCCACCCCTCCACAGAATGTCATAGAATCATGTCTGTAGTTTTTTTATCCTTTTAACAAACGCAGATGAAAACTTAACCTTAGAAAGTCTAGAAGCCATTAAAAACCAGAGTTTATCTCCAATATTCAGCAGGAGACTTTTAAAAGATGAAGAATGTTCAGTTGTGTCTCAGTTCAACTCCACTCCAACACGTTGATAGACCACAGAGTGAATCCCCACGAGTGGCTGCAGGGGGCGCTGTCGCTCAGTCAAGTCACGCTGTGTTGCTTTAAAATGTTAATTTGAAGCAAAGTGAATATGATTACAGGATCATTTTAGCTTCTGGATCATCGACTCCATCATATCTGGGCGGGGTCCAACCGAGAGGCTGTGAATCACTGCACCAGACGACACATCAGACACATTCACACACAGTTATACTCCACATGTGATGTTTAAAATTACTCTTCAAATAATAACACACCCACTGACTTTTGACATAAGCAGATTTATTGTTCTTGCTCTGTGCGGTTTTACATAAACACGTATGTGCTGGTGCGGGTCATCCATGTGAACATGTTCAGGAGGAATGCTGCACTGGTGATTTATGAGTCAAACGTCCACCACCTCATTTCATTTGGCACAGTATGTACAAAAGTACACAAAGGAAATCATATTTACATACTCTCCGATCGCTGAAAACACACCAACGCCGGGTCCCGGCCACTTTCACTGTACGACCGCGAAAAGGAAAGTAAAGGGCCCCAGAGCTCAGCCCACCTAACGTGTCCCGCTGTCAGATTCCTCCCCTCAGAGGATTCCAGATGTTTCCACCCACTCCCACAGCTGGACGACAGTTTCACAGGGGAACATATGACATACTGCATTACCAATATCTATGAATCTTTATTCGTGACATTCACACAGTAGAGCCACAGTCTGACCCGCCGGCCACTGAGCAGCTGGGGTTAAGTGCCTTGCTCAAGGGCACCTCAGAGAGAGAGAGTCAGTCACAAACCGGCCGAGCCTCAAACCACTGCAGCAGCTTGGAGGTGATCTTATCGTGGGTGTGACATATTTACTTGATCACATGAGAATTCCTCCAGGCCGTCACCCCGGCGCTCGCTGTGCAGCGTGAACATGTGTTTCTGATCGTGATGTGAAGGGTTCGGAGGTCGGTGATATTTTATATTATTCTGTCACATGTAAATTCAACGAAAAGACCAAAACCAGCGATGAACTGATTTACTGAAGATTAATGTGTGTGTGTGGATCTGATAAATCTTCTGTCTCCTCTGTGCTTCAGGGATTCATCAGGGAGCCACACCTCTGCACTGCTTGTTCTTTTTCACCCAATTAGCTCTGGTTCTTGAACTGGTTCCTTTCAGAATTATTGAAATCTGGAAATTCATGTCCACCAGTTTTAAAAGAAACCATAAATAATGGTGTGTCATCAGCGTACGGCTTCACACAGCCTGTAGAACCTGATGCGTTAAATACTTTTAATAACGATTCAATATTCACTGTAGCTCATTTCCAGCTCGCACTTCGTTTTATTACAGATTCCTCTGACGATTATTCTCCAAGTTCATTTGTCTGAAGAGTAAAATTTCTCTATTCAACACAACAAAACCAAAATATATTATATTTACTGTGGGAAAAGGAGCCTGAGGCTGGAGTTAGAAAATATTTAGTGGTTATGAGGGGAAAAAGGTTAAATTTACCATCAGAATTATCCCAGATCAATTATCTATTGATTGACTATTAAATTAATTATTGTTAAAGCCTTTTCTTTGTAAATTCTCATGTTTTCAGATATTAATGTCTGAGGTCTGCATCTGAGACTAACTCTCAAAGTACCGACGCTCGACCACGTGGCTGGTTTTGGTCTTTTCATGGGATTCTGCGAGATAAAGACGAACAGAGATTAACATCCGTCGAATCCTTTAGGAGCTGAGGAGCTGGGGGGGTTCAGATGGAGAGAGTGGAGTGCAAGTGGAGCAAAAAAAACACAACAACACACAAACACAACATTAAAGAAAAATCTAAATCTTTCGCTGTGCAAATTGAAGGTAAGACCTCTAATGCTTAGTAAATGTTAGTAGTACCACGACGTCGTCACAGCCACCGTCAGGAATATGTGCTTTTTCTACTGATCCCGTGAATTTGAAGACGAGTGAAATTCATGTTGTTCAGAGTCCTGTGCATAGTTTAGACTAAAAAAAAAAAAAAGGGGCTTTTTAAAGTGTTTATAAAAATATACAAATATAAGTCGATGCTCTGTACAAAGAGTGTAACGGTGGTTTTAAGTTGTTGGAGTGTTGGACTTCATGATTGACAGTTTGTTGATCTCGTGTGACGTCAGATAAACTCGTTGCTAACTTCCTCTCTCTAAACAGGACTAAGGAGTTTGTGCACCGTTGCTGCGCCGCCGGCTGCCGACGCCACCGCCGACGCACACGGAGGAAGAAGAGGAAGTCAAATATTTTCTCTGTGGTCGGCTCCAATCGTCTCTGTAGAGATAAAAAGGCCACATATTCTCTACCGCCTCTACCTCGGACACAGTCTAGTTCATTTCACGTCAGCGATCAGCACCGCGCGGAGGGATGAGTTCAGTCCAGCTCGGCCCCGTCCTCCAGGGATCTGTTCGTTGGACCGGTCCTGCCGCGCCCCAGTGCTGAGGGATCAGTGGACCCCTCCGTTGTAGGACTTCCCATACATGTTGAAATCTGTTTCTACAAAATGTGTAGAGACGTGCTGCTTGTACAGAGGGTTGGAGGCCTGGGAGGGGGAAGAAGCACAGCCTCGTTTACTGTTGTTGAAAACACACGCAGTTAACGGTCAAAACAAAATGCTACAGGTGCGAGTCATCCTCACCATCTCGTATCGGGCTCGGGAGCGTGCGTTCTGGAAGTTTGCAAACTCTCGCCGGTCGTGAATAGTGATGACCAGCTTCCAGACGGCGAGCAGCACGACCCCCACCAGCAGGATGCTGCCGACGACAGCCAGCAGCACCGTCATGGCCTCCGGGCCTCCACCACACTCTGACACCGGAGAAGGACGAGTCACTCAAACAGTTTGGTATTTTCATGAACTTGACATTTGCCTCGTGGCGCTGAAGAGAGGATCCTCAGAACGACGTTTGTTTGATTTGATTTTGAATAGAAAATGCAGAAATGGGCGGAATAGTCCTTTAAATATAAACAAAATATTTTCCAACCGTTAAAACTTAATAAAATCTGCATGAAAAACAAATGAACAATCAGGAAAGTTCTCTGCAACGACTGAATAAACAACGTGATCAAATCTAAAGCTAGATTCTTAGCAGACGTTAAATTCTGACCAGAAAAATAACTGTGGTTGAAGAAAACCTAATTTGTTGTCGTTTAGAATTCTGACCTGGCTCTTTAAGGGCGGTGAGGACGGATCGTCCGCTGGCGTGCTCCGAGTACGTGAACTTCATGACACAATCGTTGTCTGTCTTGTAGAGACAAAGCACAGCGCCAGGGTCGTCCGAGTCTGGAGAGAGACAGAGAAACACACTGAGCTTCAGACACCGAGACAAAGAAAAGAAGGACAAGGAGAGAAGGGAAATATAATCTTATAAAAACAAAACAAGAGCGGCCTCGAAAACAACGGGTTTGATTTGATTCTCTTTGTTATCCACCTTCTAATTTCTCATGGTGTCCATCTTCATACGCAGGCTATGGTTTTACCTTTATTATCTTATTTTCTCAGCTTGAGAAAGAGACAGAGAAAGATGAGATTGAAAAGAAAATAGAAAAATGTCTTCGTCACATAGTTTGAATTTCTTCGCTGTGAAATCACCAAAAATAAAAAAAAACGCTCCCCGATTGAGACGCTGCTGCTCCGTGTGCCCTCGTTTCCAGTCAATCTTCATAAACCCAAATATCTGAAGAACTCACAAGGGAGGGTGAGGTCAGAGCCCCCCCCGATCCCGTCAGCCCCTCCTCCTCTATTTCATGCACAAAGTATCTGGAATGTACATGTGGAGTCTATTAAGGCCAGTCAGATGGCTGAACGAGCGGGGGAATGCTATGAAACAAGTCGGATCGGAGCCAGCGCTGCGCCGGGCCAATATTTAAAGGTCTTATAATAGCCTCTGTAGCTAAACACGCAGCAGACGAGTGTCCTCGGCCTCCAGCGCGCAGAGCGAAGCAGCGTCTCGGAGCGATGAGAGGCCGTAGATCACTTTGCACTTGTTAATACATTCCTGAACATCATCTCCCGGCGGCTTCCCACCAGGCTGCGAGGGACACAAAAGGGTTTCTGCAGGTTTCAACAAGTTTGATTTAAGACTTTTTAAAACCATAACGGATTCAATTTAAGATCCATGTCGAGTACGACGGATATGAAGGAAGATCAGAATTACTTCCACTTCCTCGTAGTTGAAGATAAGTTTAGGTTAAACTTCACGTTATTGCTCAAACTACAGACAGTCTGTTATCCAGTCTTTACCAAACCGAGTGAACTGATCAATTCTGAAAATGAAGCCAAAATATCCCAGATACGAACGCTGCCATCTTGAGGTTCCACTGATAGACGCGCTCTCTTAGTCTCAGCTGTCAATCATGACGTTTCACATGGTTTTTAAAGCATCAAAGACAAACATGACCAGAAATAAACTTTGAGACAAGTTGATTTAACTTGTCTTTTTACTTTTTAGTTTGGTCCATGTCACATCTGCTAACATGGAGGAGACAGGGTTTATGACCTACACTGCAGCCAGCCACCAGGGGGCGATTGACAAAGTTTGACAACAACACAAAGAGACATTAGAAACTCTTCATGCCATCAAAACCAAAAAATGTAATGATGGAAGTAGCGTTAAATAAATGTTAATAAACATTTAAGACCTTGTACGTTATATTTTAACGTATTTAAGACTTTTCAAGGCCTAAAATTCAAAAGGTCGAGTCTATGCACGGACTCAAACTGCAGCTCTGTGCTTTTTGAAATGACTGCAGAGGCTCGGCTCTGCTTGTTTGCTTAGTGGGTGGACTCTCCCTGTAGAAGAGCCCGGACACAGGAGGAGCTCTGTCGAATCCGAAGCCTGAATCCACTGAACCCTCTGAAGCAGACCGGAGGCTTCGGTCGAGGATCGGCCGCAGTTTCCTGCTGCGTGAGGCCGAAGGTCGAGAGAGACACACCTGCTGCAGGATCATGCAGAGTAAACATCAGCACCACAATGACCAGTGTGTTGTCATGACTCATCGGAGGTGTGTGAGGTCTTAAACCATCAAAGGTGTGAGGCAGAGAACCTGCAGCTATTCCACAGCCTGTGGGAGGCGGCGCTCGATGACAACAGGTCCATGTTTAGCAGATACAATCCAGTTTAGCGTGTTAGCCGAGGGAGAATCAAGGGATTAGTGTTTATGAGCTTTAAACAAAATCACATCCAGACGTGGTCGTTGGGACACGAGCTTGATTCACAGCAGGGTGTTCACTCCCTGTGACAGAACTGACAGGCTGCGGTTTAAAATACAAATACATGATGCAGATGTTAAGATATTCTCCATCCTGTTATTGTGTGTAGATATTTCAAATATTGTTGCTCTCAGAAAGTGTTTTTAAAACCATCTCTTCTGATTCACCTTTACCGAATGGTTTCTACGTTTATGTCCTTTTATGAAGTATTTTGTAACAGCTGTTTTAAAAGGTGCTATATAAATAAAGTAATTATTACTATAATAACTAATCGAGCTATTTGGCCTTAGTCTGAATGTTCGTCATCACATCTGAGTAGTTAAACACTTCAGGTGACATCACTGTGGGCGGGGCCTCACACATAACGACGACAACAACAGCGAGAGCTCAAATTAAAAGTGACAGTCGAGGATGTTTGTGATGTGAAAAGTGAAACTGTGTCAGACGCCCCAGATGTGAAGACGCCTCTCTGCCAACCAGCTGCTCCGAGTGTGTGTGTGTGTGTGTGTGTGTACTCACTGAAGCTCTCCACAGCGATGATTTCATCCTTGCACAGGCGCTGGCAGGTCTGGTTGTCTGCAAGTCGCCCCGAGTTGAAAAGCCGGCACTCGATACACTCCCTGAAGAAGAGGAGGACGAGTTCAGAGGAGAAACATGCAGAGCCGACTCTCTTCTGAAGCTTCTTTAAACTTCAGTATTCATGAGCTTCTGGCTCCATCCTCTAAATGTGTTATTGTTTCTGTGCTGTTTGTTTTCTTTGCTGCAGGAAATGACTCCGTCAGCTCGACAGTCAGTGAACAAACAATCCACAGCCAGTGAGTTCGGCATCTGACGCCTGCACCAGTGAGCAGCGCTGCAGTCTCTCTAGGTTCCAGGGACATTTTACAGACGCATCACTTTGGTTAAAACTGTGTTTGAACTTCGGTCCAAAACCTTCAGCCACAACAGACACACACACAAAGTGACACGCCTCTCTTAAAGCAGGCGGATACAACAGTCCTGAGAGGAATCCTCGCTTCATGAAGGTTAGAATGTTCAGCTGTTATTGATTCAAGTGTCTGATCATGGTGGAGGACTCCTGGTTCCTGCTGTTGAGCTGCACTGAATTACACTGAGAGATGTTTCTATTATTGTCTCCACATCATTTATATCAATGAGGAAAATTAACACAAACCGTAAAAACTATTTGACAGTGTCACAAACTCCAAAATGACATTTAGGTTGAACCGGCATCTCTACAAAACAGTTTCCAGCATTTTTGAAGGAGGAAAGTTTCACTGAGGGACAGTTGTAAAAGACGGTATAAGATTCAGTCTTTGTAATTTCCATCTTTAAAATATTTAACTTGCCTTAAAGTCAATGCAATGTGCAGTCTTGTTGGAAAAAGTACATAACAAAAGGTATAAAACTAAATTTGAATTGTCACAAGCTCAATTCAAAGTGAAAGAATAGAGGATAAATTATATAAAACTAGAAACAAAAAATGTTTGGTATTTTCACGAAGAAAAGTTACTTTAGTTTAAAAAACTTAGGACAAAAAAGCTTAAAAACTGCAGCTCACAAACAAATGGGTGATGTTTAAATCCGTCTGTTTTTATCTCCTGCTAACAAATCATACGGAACTAAAACAAAAGCCGAGAGGGAAGAAGGTTCTGTTGCTTCTTGGTTTCATTGCTTCTGTCAAATACCATCGTACTGGACGCACACGTCGCTCACAGGCGCTGATAACCTGTCTCCACGTTGGAGTCTGGTCAAAGGTCAGAGGTCGTCCCATAAAAACCTCCTGTGCCTTGGAAAACCGGAGCCATGTGCATGTAAGGAGGCGCGTTGAGAGGACACAGCAGTTTCTCCGTCCTCACACAAGACCGCTCTCTCTCTCTCCCCGAGACGCCTGACGGACGTTTGACCTCTGCCTCAAAGAGCCGCCCCGCTGACGGATGTGGGCTCAAGCGACGGGGGCAACAGTTTCTCTTCGCAAGGTCACAAACGGTATGAGAGTTATCTTAAGCCTCTCGTATAACTCAGTCAGATAAATGAGTGAGTTATGTGTTTTCACTTCACCTCTGGTCCTGATGCGTTTTGACCTTTTCACTGCGTCTCGTCACACGCAGCAGATCCTGAGGTCGTTAAACGATCGGGCAGCAGATTCTTACCTCTTAGTTCCACAGGCATCGGGGCAGGTGGGGCACTTTTCACACGTGTCCCCGAAGGCGCCCGGCTCGGTGCACTGACAGCGGCCGCACACGCAGTTGCCCCGCCCGCTGCACATCTGCCCGTCGTCCGAAACGCAGATCGACGTCTCCGTGGAGCAGTTGCAGTTGTCGCCGATGTAACCAGCGTGACACTTGCACTCCCCGCAGTGACACTCTCCGTGACCTGGACCCGGAGAGAGGAGGAATATAAATATATCATACATGCAACAAGACTCGGGTCAATACTGAGAAACGTAGCTGTATTTAATCTGTAAACAAACTACAACTAACAAATGTTTTCATTACGAGTTCATTGTCAGAATCTGTTCAATAAATATAATCCAGATGTTTTGTCCAAATCATCATCAACGACAAAATAAAAGCATCCAATCGTAACATTTGAGAAGTTTCTAACAAATATTTGTGTTTTTCACATTGAACGACGACTTGAAAGATAAAAATTAAACCGATTACTGTTTTTTGATAACAACAGTAATGAGTGACCAGGATATAAACATGGACGACATGACAGCTCCCAAAAGTAAAGCCAAAGTGTCTGGATCGCCCCCTGGTGGCTGGCTGCAATATGGGTCAAACCCCATTTCTGAGTATCCAGAGAAAACCCACATAGACAAATAGTGAACATGTTAATTCCACACAGGCTGTGAGGTTTGAACCCAGAAACTACTTCCTGTGTGGCGTCGGTGTTAACCGCTGTTCCTATGAACCAAACTTTGTTCACAGAGGCTCCATCAGGTTGAATCTATGAAGAGTTTCTTAAACCTGAAGCTACAAAGCTGGAAACACAAATGAAAGTACACAAGTTCATCTGTCCAGATACTGTTGGTTGTGTTGTTTGTGTAAACATTTGTATTCGATGTCAGTCTCTTTGGAATCTGTGTGTGTGTGTGTGTGTGTGTGTGTGTGTGTGTGTGTGTTCCCTGAGGTGACAGCATCTGAAATCAACAACCATTTGTGACACTGATCTTAAAACCGTCTGTTTGACGTCCTGCTGCAACAGGGAAAACAACTGGAGGAGCTGGAATTCTTCCTCAGTGACCGACTCGACAACGACGACCAGCTCTGAGCAATCTGCCCCTTCTCCACCACACGTATTAACTTATTATCTGCCCTGGAACCAATCCAACAGGAAGCAGCCTTCAGGGAGGAGGCAGCGTCCTTCTAGACTTTGTTGAAACTCTGATTTGTCCCGGTCGTCTGTGCGAGCGCTCTCCTCCCTCCGCCGGCCGCTCTCAGACAAGAGGAATGGTTGATAGAGGGAGGACGGCAGCTGTAATCGAGTGAAACATTACTCGACAGGCTCATTTCACACCAGTTGTTCCAGGACCCTCCACAAAGGCCACATTCAATACGCCGCTATCAAGGAGGGAGTTGACGGAGAGGAGATAGGTGCAGTTTCTCCAGGGAGGAACAAGTGGGTCAGGGGAAACGTTCAGAGGAAACGTTCAGAGGAAACATGCAGAGCAACAGCAGGAGAACACATCAGCTCAGTGAAGTGACACAGGCGGACAGCTGCGGAGCTGAGACGCTGCACAAGACGGCCGGTGATGATCCTGACGCTGCAAACTGCTCTGACAGAATTCCCCAACTGGATCTGAGCCGTTGTAAAAAAGCAGCATGTGGCTTCATTATGGTGCTGGGGGGAGGACCCTGTGAAAACCACAGAGTTGTGGGAAAGTTCATCCATGTGCAGCAACAATCACTCAATCAATTCGGCTGATGCACAGAAAATTGAACGGCGACTGTATTGAATATTAATTAATTAATTCTTTAGGTCAGTTTCAGTTTCTGAACTTTCTGGTTTCAGCGTCGTCACTGTGAGAATTTAAATTATGTGATTGCACAATAAATATCTTTGGGTTTGTGGGCTCAAGGAATCTGAAGATTGTCCTATTCCAGATTAATTCTTGATCTGTGCCTCGTTATTGCCTCCCCCCCGCTCCCCAGCTTAACTTACAAATGGTATTTGTTTGTAATGTTTGTATTGTAGTTTGTAATGTTACTATCCAGATCAGATGAAACCACGGAACAAAGACGTGAAGCTTGGTTCAGACTCTCGGGTGAGAAAACATCCAGGTTGTTGTTATGTTGAGCTGCGAGTTACGGTCAACTCTGACTCAAGGGTCCTGCTGCACATTCATGACAAATACCTCCGCTGCTTTGTTTTATTTCCAACCAAACCAGAATGTGTGTTTTTACGAGAGTCAGTCACTCCTATGAGGGAAATTATTCTAAGCTGTTTTATATAAAACAATATATTACGCCTGTTGAAATAAACAGTTACATAAAACTGTTGTTTTTCCAACAAAGTCCAAATGGAAACAGAGCGAAGACGGAGGAGGAATTAGGTCAACTAACGTCTGAACTCCCTGTTGTCTGTCCTAGGAGCGGCTGCTCCTTCTGTCCAATGTTGACAGCCGAACAATACGATTAGACTTCCACTCACACGCAGACACAGTGGGGAAGGAAAACAGAGCCTCTGATTAGACCCAGACCCTGAAAGAGGTCGGAGAAACTTCTCCAAGTGAACAGGAAACATTCACCCTCGTTATCTGCGTTGTGCAACATCCTGTCTGGACAAACACGCACGCATGGAATTCTTTTCTATTTTTGTGTAAACACATCAGTTATTAATTATTCCTTCGGTGCCTGTCGCAGAGTTGAGTATTTTTAAGGTGGAAAAACTCAAACTGATCAGATTCATCAGGTTTTTTTTGGGCTTGTGGTCACCGAGCGTGGAGCACCACTCCCAAACCTCGGTGAGCGACATGTCGCTGAGTCACGGTACCGAACCCTGGAGACGTGGCCTTAAACGACAGCGCTGCAGCTCAGCCACTCGGAGGGAGAGATGATCTTTTCTGTAAGATTCAAACAGTGCAAGTGCAGCTGCTGTGACATTAAGGTTATAATCGAGTCCTGATGAGCTGCTACCAGCTCTGACCTGCAGCAACAGTCACATTCTCCCCAACATCTGGGGGCCCAGTTGGAATCTGTTCTCCTGATTCAGAGTCACCGGCTGCAGCGTTCTGCAGATCCAGAGTTTCTCTTAGGATCTGGCGCAGGGCTTGTCTGTGGATTCCTCGCTGTTTGAGCAACCTGATGGTGGATGAAGCTTCAGCCAACCTCCACAGGGCAAACTCCTGCTTTCCAGCCTCGTTGTTCTGCCTCTTCCTCGTATTCACTTCACCAACAGCATCCTCCCAGGTGCTGTCAGGGTCACACAAAGGGCAGTTGGACCAGGTCTGGTCTCAGAGTGGTGGTGGGACTAGCCATCTCTGGGGGCGTTTTAAAAGCAGTTTGCTGTAAGTCTCCTCTTTGTCAAACGATGGTATTTACCTGACTACTGAGAGCTTCCTGGCTCTCCACACCACTGGCATCAAGACAGATGAGAACACCAGAAGTCAACACAACACGAGTCCACATCCGGGAAACACGTCCGTGCCTTAAAACAGATGTTTGGAGCAAGTGCACCGGGCTCCTCGTCCCACCGTTCCCTTTTTTAGTTATTAGGCTGCCGGGACATTTTGACTCACTGAGATGAAACTCTGCTCATGATAAACACAGCTGTGGCAGAGGAGGAGATGTGGAACGTGTTCAGATCCTTCAGAGCGGTGACGTTACTCCTCCAGGACATTTCTGCAGACGCTCCGTCAGCCTGAACAAGCAGCTCAGCAGGCTCAGGCTCAAAATTACCAAGAGGAAGAAGCTGCCGATGACAAATCTTTAGTCTCTGATTTCTCTTTCCTGAGCGATGCTTCCTTCTGCAAACTGTCTATTCCTGCACTGCAGATGCAGACGACACATTCAGAGCTCCGTCAGTGGAAGAGCGAGTGACGGGGGGGAAATCAAACCCCCGTGAATCAGGCTGTCAAAGTGCTCAGCCTGGTGCAGCAGGAGGCCTCCAGCTCACTTCCTCTGCTGGACGTTCACAGGGTTCATTCACTTCTTGCACTTTGGCTGCTGAGCAAGAAAAAAACTATCTGATCATCTACAGCGAAGGTATTTAATGGATTAAGGCTCAATGTGCTGCCAGAAGTTGTGCAGCCTAACGGTTTTTCATAATTTACCATCAAATGTCATCATACAGCACATTTGTCCTCATCCCACCTTTTTAAAATGTGAGTGAACTGTTTTCTGTGGCCGAATGAAATCAGCTGATCTCCTTGAATTGCTTTACGTTTCTGATCTGTACATTTATGCTTCTTTTATGGCTGTAAAGTACATTGACCTCTATAATGTGCTCTATAAATAACTGTGCCTTGCTTTAACTACCCTGTTGCAATGCCCCCCGTCAAGAGCACATCACACCAGTACTTTGAGTTTTACTGGAGTGTGATATACTGGCACCGTCCCTTCACATAAAGTGTGTCGTTTGTTTTGGAAAAGATTTTTAAGTATTTTGGAGAAAAGCTCTAATCTGAACGTTGAATTTGCCGATGAAGATCACAGGATTTGACCAAAAGCTTCTGGACACCAAACGGACCATGAAGAAAAATGTTAAGATTGTTGATTCTTGCAGGAGTTTAACGTCTGTGACTGTAGAAGGGAAACGTTTCAGAGAGACTGTGTGAAACTCAAACACTGCAGAGTGGCTGCAGCTCCCGAACCTCTCGTGGGTTTTTCACCTCCAGCTGCTGAAACATGTCATGTCAGCTGAATCACAGCCCGTCTCCTCGGTCACAGCCGCTGCCTTTAAAGACACAATTACAGGCTCAGGAAGATATTTTACATTAAAACGCAAATGCAGCTTTATATCACAGTGCAGGGACGGCCTGTAAATACGTTCCCATGTTTTTTCTGCCTGCAGGAGACATACTGGGTTTCAACATCATACTTAAAAAGGCTTATGTAAATAGTTGGAGATTATATACGGAGGAAATGAGCCGTCGGGTTATTTTTAGAAGGATATTCACTGAAACGCATCATGCAAATGTGCCAGATAAAGCGAAGCTGAGGTTTAAAATCAAACTGCAGCTCGGCTGAATCTGCTCCTCCAATGAAAACACATTCTCCATAAACACAATGTTCACTGAGCAGATCATATCCGACATGTGGGAGCAACAGACGCTTGAGCAGAACCAAATATTTCCTGTCTGCAGCGACGGAGCGAACAAAGCCGGGTTTCACACGTCGTTCAGTGACGGTTTCTGGGTTCTGCTGGGAGACAGATGTGAGTAAAGCTGGTCCCAGTTGTTTGAGAGCAGACTCAGCATCATGTCTGGTCTTGTGAGATATTTGACTCCGTGTTCTGAAGGATGAAGACGTTTACGGAGCAACAGGCAAGATTTCAATATCTGCAGCTGTGACAGAAGCAAATAAAAAGAGCTGCTTTTAAAGGAGATGTATTCAGGTTGCTAATTATTATTATTAATAAGTGTTATTAAATGTTTTCATGCTCTAATGTTCAGAACAACACTTTCCTCAGACTGTCCATCGCTGCAGTTCCTCTTTTCAGCCTCTGTCTCAAACACTTGGTTTCAGTTCCTGTCTCTCTAAGTTTTAACTTTTCCATTCACAAAATAAACCTTTAAAAACACACAAGAGGAAATAAGAACTACAAAAACATCATTTGACTCCTTTAACATCGAACCGTCTTAAATAGTAACACAAACTTTAACGTCCTCTTTAAATACGGAACAGACGATAGGAGCCTGAGATCAGTTTCATATCAAACTGAGACTTTGAGGAATCGACTCCTCCGAAGCTCGAGAGGTTGAGATACCGAACTCAGTGACCCTCGTTAAAAACCCCAGTGTGCGATATGATGCGGCCGCATGCAGCGAGACTCTCCCCTACGACTTCCTGCAGCGCCGCTCACATAGCTGCCGTTTGTGTGCATGAAAAGAAAACTCGCCCTCTGACCTCCCACATCTGCAGCTCAAGTCCGAAGCGTCGCCCTGATTTCTGCTCTCAGCTGAGGGCGATGCAAAGCTTCACTGGATATTTGGAATAGCTGTGGTTCACCCAGGTTCGCCTGCATCACACGGAGCATTTGTACATTAAGAGAGACGAAATTACAGTAAAGAGGTAACGACTGTGTCCCTGGAGAGGATGGAAAAGGCAACAGCTTTGTTTCCTGTGTCTGTTTCCTGTGGGAAATGCTGCTCTACATAATTAGAATGCCTGAATATCCTTTTCAACATGATGTTGAGGGAAAGATATGCATTGTGGGTAAATATTCCATGAAAACAGCAGGTCAATGGTTGAGCTGCTGTTTCCATCTTGACGTTATTAAGATTATGGATATAAACAGTGTCAGATGTTCAAATTTTGATTATTTTAAGGTTTCACGTGGAATCCCAGTAAACAAAGTTAACCAGTAAACAAATTAAACCTCCAGCTCCTGCAGGGAGAAAGATACAACAACCCTGCGTCAACACAAATACACTTTCGTTTGTGCGGCCAGGAACGTGATTATTGTTTTGTTCCATCTTGGGAACAACGTGCTCCAGAGATTTGGTCTTTGTATCTTTGAAGATGCGACACTAAGAAGACAGCGAGGTTTTCCAACGCCCCGGCTTGTGACCTTGAACGAAACTAACCAGGACAAAACATAGAAACTCCTTCACTGACTGAAAGGAATCGACCTGCATTTTAAAAACCCACACGTAGCTGCTCACGTTGGTGTAGAAGAGGTATAACAATAAAAAAAAGCTGCCGGTTCCAGCACGTCGGTTAATACCACGGAGACTTGCTGCTTCTTTTGTCTAATGACAGAGCATCGATTTCAAAGACTCGTCTGTCGCAGCACGCAGCCCGACCCTGAGAATGTGATTGTACGACTTTAAATGAAAAACTCTTCACAGTCGAACAATATCACACAGACAAAAAAAAAAAAAACTCCACTCCAGTTAATTACACAGTCGGCTGCTGGGGGTTCAGATTACTGTTTGGCCACAGGCTCAGACCGGCCGGGGAGTGTTTTCCTTATGCGTTTGAATGAAAAACATACAAAGGGAATTTAAACAGTAGCTGCGCTCGTCGTGTTGTGGACTCAAACTCAGTCCGAGGCCACGACGTGCCGACACAACGGGGGGGGGCTGGTTTGTTTGGATTTTAAATTTTAAGTACGTTTAAGTGTCCAATAAAAGCGCAGACACACTTATTTGTGACCTCAGGGGTCGGCGCAGGGGTGGGGGGGTGGGGGGGCTGGGCGGAGAGATTCCTGCCCATTTGTGGTCAACTCGCATTTCAGTGTCCTCAAGAACAGCAAAGACAAAAACTACCGGAGAAGTGATGGAGACAAGAAGTGACGACGAGAAGATGAGCCACGAAAAAACAAACAAGCAGAGAAACCAACGACGGAAGAGTCAGAGAAGAACTGCTGAGCTGGCAAAAGGTTTATTCAGCGTTTGTCACATTTTCTGTTGTTCGTGACTAATCGCTCCTAAAACTCCTTCAGGCCTGAACGTGAGAAGTTGTCCAGTGAAGTCGTTCTAAAGCTGTGACACTGAGCTGAGACACAATCTTACACAAACGGTGCACTTCACTATTTACACAGCTTTTCAAACTAAGTGCATGTGCCACGATTCAGTGGGATTCTCCTGGGTTCCGCACACACCGGGCTGTACAAACATTATCACAACCCCATCTCAGTGTATATATCTGCGAGTGTGTGAGAGTCTCGGGGGTGAAACAGTTCAAATATGCGGGCTGTTAAAATGCACAGGCTGAGACAAGCTGTCCCTGCGACACTGAGGCAAAGTTCATCATCAGAAATAAACACGGCCGATATGTACGGTGGCCTTGAAGGCAACTGAAGAAACGCAACTTCTAAACACAAAAGAATGGCAGCTGCTATCGACGAGGCTCTTTGCTGATTGGATGTACAGACTGTCCACGTCACATTTTCTTATTTGCAGCCGAGTTTGATCAGTTGTCGTCGTGATTTTTCCGCCACAGGGTCACTGTGCACATCACCTCTTTATGGCAGAAAGACGTCTCCTCTGCTCAGGGTTGGTGTTTTGTGCGTCAGTAAGAAAAGAACAACGCCTCCTTTAAAAACACCCAGTGTGCACAGAGCCCCGACACAAAGCTCAGGAACACTGAAGGAGCACGTAGGGAGGATCAGATCGGGTGTTGTTACAGCCGCTCGCACATGTGTGATGTGTTTTTATGGGAATAACATCAGGAGCTTGACAGACAACAGTGATTATCAGGCGTGAAAACAGTGTTTACTCCTGGATTCTGGTCAGACGCACGGTGCCTCGGCGACATTAGTCACCGTGAGCAGAAAACAAAAGCCCATAAAAACCATCAGAGACACAACGATTACCTGTGTCCCCGAGTTGCACAACACAAACAGCTGTTTGTGCAACACCGACATTTGCTGAGTGAGCAGTTTTTCTTCTGTTGACACTACACACAGAGAGAGAAAAGATCATTATCTCAGTCTGTTTTCCTCTAAATGTGATGATTTCTGATGATGGAGGCTCTTTAGTGTCGTGGGGGGCGGCACCGCAGAAATGTCAATCAACAGGAATAACTGTAATCCCCTAAATACCACTTTCTCTGCTGAAACCAGAGAGTGTAAATAAAGATGGACGACATGACGCTCCCCGAAAGTGAAGCCAAAACGTCTCAACTGCTCCCTGGTGGCTGTCTGCGGTACAGCCCATAAACAGGATATACCAACGTTTTATTACCATTTTAATTGATTGTATTTTTTCACATCCAGGTACGGAGCAACATTAGCATCCATTCGGTGGTTAGCATGGTTAAATAAAAAGATGGACGCTAAAATATCTTGGACACCTGTACCCGCCATTTTTTTTTATGTTTTGGCTTCAGTTTTGGGGCGTTCACATGTCGTCCATCTTTATTCACAGTCTATGATGCTGACCCAAAGTATTCATCATCATTCATCAGTGTTGTGGTTGCAGATTAACCACAGATGCATGAATCTGCCTCTTACATAATCATCACAGAGAAGCTTCCACAGAAGCTCGATTCAGGAACTCTCCTCTGTTTGTTTTCCCATCAGCTGCCCGGTTGTCGCTCTGCCGACGGCACATCACACATCACACAGCTTCCTGCAGCTGGGACTCAGGCTCCTCTCGTTTTTAATCCAACTCAAACAATTAAAGTCAGCTGTGGATAAACACCGGGGCTGAAACGGCAACTTCCAGGGGATCGTCTCTTCAAGCCCAGAGGCTGAGCTGGATGTAAACACACTGGACTTCACTGTGAGGCCTGAAAACAGCGGCTAAGCCCACAAAATGAAACCCAAACACTTTGCACTGGCGTTGCCAACTTTAGGTGCAGCTGAAAGAACTTCACGACTCCAGTGAAACTCATTGACGGAGATTCATCAGCGACAGGAACGCGGTGGGGGCCTTGTGTCTGCAGCACATCACCGTGGAAACCTCAGGTCTGTGTCTGCAGGCGTCAAGTTCAGTCAAGTTCGGACGAGCAGAGGGAGGAAGAGGAGGATGAGGAAGAGGAGGAGGAGTCGTCCACTGTTTGTTTTACCTCGGGGGTTCTGAGCGTCAGGTGTCCAGGTGCAGACTCAGGTAGTTTTGTTAAATCACAAATTTTTGCATCAAGTAGAACTCAACACTCCTTCCACCAATATGTGATCATACACCAGTGCTTTTATTCTGCTGACGCTCAGGATCTCAAATCTCCATCTTACTCAAAAATGCGTAAACGTAGCAAGCGATTTAAAAGGCAGTTGTGTGGATGTAGCCACAGAGCGAGTCTGTGCTCCAACATGTTTTTAGCTGTTGTTAGAATAACTTCTTGACCTTCTCTGTTTCCCCCGGTGTCGTCGCCTCCTCCCGTCAGACTGGAGGGTTTTAAAGTGTCTCGTCTTTAACTGACGTCTCCTCCGACAGAACAAACAGACCCTTTAGACTAGAAGACACTGAGGACAACTGCCTCCTTCAGCAAAACACAGTTCCAGTAATTCTAAGCACGAACATGTATAAACACACATGTTCCAGTTTACGCTTCGAGGAGGCACACACGTGCACTCGACGTGCACATTCACACACACGGCTCGGGGACAGACGTTTTATTTATGTGGTAAAAAAAGAGGTTTTGTGCAAGTCTGGAAAATAGAGCGGCGCTATTTCTGGCAGTCGGAGTCCGTCGGGTGCTTAGATCATTATTTAGAATCAGCTGAGGATCCGGGGGAGCAGATGTGGGTCAGGGGGGCAGGAGGAGCAGGAGGAGCAGGAAGTCAAGACTTTTAAAAACAGGAGGGGAGAAGACGCAGGACGTTTTCAGACGTCGATACTTCATCAGTTTGACATTTATTCACTGAAACGTCTTTAGTGATGATCCTTTAAATCTGTTCTGCAAAGATGAGGTAGAATATTTTACTGTTGATCAACGATGATAAAATAATATTAGTTTAAGGCAAGAAACTAGAAACTATACATGAAGATATCGTCATCAAACTGCTGATTATTTTACATTCAGACAATATTTTTTCGTTCTGAAATGTTTCAACATGCAAATGAGTAATTATTTAATTAAATATTAAGTACTTAATTAACATTCTTATTTCAATTTGTTGACATATAAGTGTTAAAGGATTTATACGGCCCCTAACATCTGCCTGCAGATTTTATCAGTCGGCCTCTAAAACACAGCGAGTGATTTATCGTAGCACGAGTTTCAACTTAAGAGAAACATATGAGACAGTAATAAACTGCAGAGTGAATCCGTGCACTGATACCGTATATAACCCAGACTGTGTTCACCTTGAGGATACGAGATCTGAGAGACTCAGGGCTCCACACACTGATACAGAGATAAACACAGACAGATGAGGAGCTTCAGAGCGAGACTCTTAGAGAAAGAGCAGGTCGACCAGCTCGGGTCACCTGACCTCAGATACAGAACATCCTCCTCCCAGCTCAAACTCAGACGACTGACAAACAACAGCAGGGTTTAAAAACCCTGCAGAAACCCTGTTATTCATGTGCATGTTATTATTTAGTTTCTTGTATCTTGACCAAGACAACGACAGAAAGACAAAGGACATCTGAACACCTGAACCTGATCCCTGTCACTCTCTCTAACGAGGGTTTCAGATTTACAGACGGCAGCTTGGGCTCCATGAGAAAACTACTTTCAGACATTCATGGAGACAGAGTGATTTAACAAAAAAAAAAAACACCACGATGATGCCGTGCCAGCTGATTTCCCTTTTTAATAAAACGTGCTGCGCCTTCGGGCGGTTTATCAGTCTGAACGCGCCACATTTTCCCAGACAAGACGACAAACGAGCTGCTCTCAGCGAAGCGTGACCAATCCAGGAGGAGCACCAGGCCGTTTACAAGATACTGCTGCAGACCCAGCGGCTGGAATCAGACCGTAACACTATTTTCCTGTGGGTTTTGCAGAAACGTGCGGGCACAGATTTGTTTTTACAGCCTTTACACACAATAATTAACTGACAGATTCAGAGGAGCGAGGGGAGGAAAGTGCAGAGGAGGAGGAGGAGGAGGAGGAGGAGGAGTGTTTGGTATCATTAGGAAGTCATTACGGCCCCATGTGAGGAAGGAGGAGAGAAGAAGGTAGTGGACTGTTAAGATTTAATGATGATGCTCATGGACGATCGGCACAAACAAACAAACCTTCCTGGGTTTGTGCATTCAGCACGTGGAGCCGACCGAACCAAAGACTTCTGTTTCTGCTGGGTTTAGATAAATACAGGCGGGCATTGTGTTGTGGGATCGCGCCAAAGCTGGCCCCCCCTGTCACAAAGCGCTCTCTGTGGGTTCACAGAACTGTTGTTGGCTTGGGGATGAGCCAGTGACCTCCTCCCCACCCCCACCCACCCACTTCAGCCAGGAGGTCTCGCATCAGAATGCAGAGTCTTGGACTCGATGTTCTGGGACAAACACAAGAGCTTCAGCCTCAGAGCAGATAGACGCAGCCAAACGGGTCAAACCTTTTCAGACCAAAGCTCAGCGCACTTTGAGCATCAGAGTAAAGCGGAGACGGATCAGTGAGAGGACGAGGAATTCAAACTGGCAACTCTGATTCACAGAGCGCGTTTATGTCCGGGTGGCACAATGTGGAGAGAAGTTAAAACCACGGGGCTTCAGCTCACAGCGTTAGAAACCGACGGATTTATATCGGCCTCCAAAACTCCATCTTTATCGGGCTCTATATAAAAATCTTTTTAATCTGCAACACGTCTTTTATCTGTCTCATCCTGGATATTTATTTCCAGTAAATAAGTCTCTCCTGAGTCTTCGTACCAGAAACATGCCCCCGGAGGCGGATGCAAAACAAAACCTGAGCCGAACATCCGAACAACGACTTCTGCAGCTGCACCTCTCAGCGTCTCTTGGGCTCGAGGCCAGGAGCCTGTGACGGGCTCAGCTCGCTCACCAGATCAAAGCCTGGGCTGGTTGTCATGGAGTCAGCAGATCCACACCCAGCGCAGGTATGAGACATGACTCGACATCAGGCATTCGTTTTAATTATCACCCACAACCAGCGGCAGATCTACAGGGTTTACAGTGCGTACGACTTGTTTTCTCATCAGGTTCAATGCTGCCTGGGGAGGATGTGTGTGTGTGTGTGGGGGCTGCGGTCTCTTGACAGCTGTAGTTCAAACCACCACCGGGCTACAAGCACAGGATTCTCATCACATCACCGTGACAGCAGAATTCAGACACACAGCTCGGACCCGCTCGGCCTCAGAGGGAACGTGAAGGATCTGAGGATGATGTTCCTACCAGAGCAGAGGACGCCTTTGTGCCGGGCGCAGGAGAAGTCGTCACACTCGCAGAAGGCTCCGTAAATCTTGCCGAACTCCGACTCGTAGCACAGACACTGGTTGCAGCTGCACTCTCCGCGCCCGCTGCAGATCTGCTTCCCCTCGGCTTCCCGGCAGGCGCTGAGGTACATGCTGCTGGCTTCGCCCTCCTGGCACTCGCAGCGGGCGCCCAGGTAGCCCGGCTCGCAGCGACACGTCCCACAGTTATAAGTACCTGCAGGGGCAAAAGACGTGTTCAGCTTGGGCCTGTTCACCTTTTAATTTAGATCCCTGTACCACAGAGTTTGGGCTTTTTAACTTTGCAGAACTTTTACTTTCACAAAAAAAGCCTTTATAACATACTAGAGGTAAAAAACATCACGTCTCCTCCTAAGGCGTCACTAGATGTAAAATATGCACAAAAATAAGTTGAGGTATTCCTCCTAAAAATAGGATAATAACTGATGTAACTAAAGTGTATTTTCTGTATTTTAAACATCCACATATCTCAAGTTATAAAAATAGTAGTGAGTAAAGTAAAGAGTATAATTTCCGCTATATTACCGTCTTTAACTCGACAACAACAACCACAAGTGAGAGCGTCTCCATAATCAGGCCTGAAGAAGCAGTGAATTAAGAGGGTAGAAGTAGGAGTTTTCCCTCAGTTATCAAAGGTCTGACCTCCCTGACTGAAGTGTCCAACGTACACCAACGTTTAAACTCACAGGAAGCAGAGCCGGAGCTTTTCTCCGTCTCGTGTCGTTCACTAAACCACAAGGCTGCTTTTTTAAAAAACGATTTTGACCAAGAGCAAAAGTCCAGGATGGTTTTCGTGAAGGAGCAAAAGAGTTTGAACAGGTTTTTCTTATGGATTTGTGCTTTATGGATATCAAAACTATTCAATTAAAACTAGCAACTATAATTTCCTGGGATTATTTGAAAGGGGAATAATAAAAATGGAAAATAAACATTTGCGATCGTGTTAATTTACTCTCCAAGTGTAAAAAGGGTCGATCTAATATATTCCAGCAGTCTATTGTTTAAATAGGATTTTATTTGTGTGTTTCATATTCTTTCCTTCTCAGAAAAGTTCCATTGAAGTTTGTTGCTATGGTAACTAGGTGTTGAATCTTAAACGCTCCTCTTTCAAGCGGACGTACCCATGGAGCTGCAGATGCTGCTGTTGGTCTGTGCCGTCCGGCTGCAGCCGCAGTCACACTGATAATCCACCACCACCTCCAGACGGTCTTTGAACCCCACCGGCTTGATGGTGAAGCTCTGGTCGGCGCCGCGGCCCGGGCAGCTCCTCGCCTCCACGCTCACGTTGAACGAAACCTGCACAGAAACACAAGAGGTCGTGTTCAAACAACTGCTGGAAAAATGCTGCCGACTTCCTGTTTGTTCCTTCTGCAGAGTTCACGCCAGGTTCAGATGACAGATGAAGGTTCTAAACAGTAGCAGCATCAAACAGCCTCGGAGCCACAGTATCTTCTGACATCTTTTATTTCCATAAGTGGCCTGATCCCACCCTGCAGCTCTTCATCGGAGCAAACACACGCGTCCTGCAGATGCTCGGCAGCACAGACAGTCTGCAGGCGTGAACTACACATGACCCTGCGTCGTTCATTCACATCAACGGACTCATTTAACCCCAGAAGGAGCTGATGTGGCTTCGCCTGCTCACAAACTGGGACGTGACTTCGGAGCTACACCCATTTAATCTCTTTCCTGTTCCTCTGAAGAAGTTCTTCTGGTTCTTCTTCAGCCTCTTTGTGGAACTTGAGTCCAAAGCACATTAGATTGATAAGCACTGTTTTAACCTAATAACAGGGGGAAGGAAACATTTTTAATCACTGCACCATATATGAAACACGGGTGTTTCAGGAAAGTCTTTACATTGACCCCCACTCCCGAAAGGAAACTGGTTAGCACAATCAAATTTACTGTAAATGTGAGTCGCGAGGACCAGCCACTCCGCCCAATCATGTGGCTGGTTAGTTAACCGGGGGGGGGGGGGGGGCAAGTGAGGGAGAGTGGATTGAACTCATTGAGGAAATACCTCGACACACAGATGAGTGAGTCATGTGTGGAACAGACACTGGTATGTACTATGGTATGGTGCACATGCAGACAGGAGACCAACACATTGGAAACTGTGTTTTCACGATGACGACATGAAAGACAAAAGGAAATCTGTGTCTCCGCTGAGAATTCACTTTGGATGATGGAATTCTTATGACTGCCTGAAATTCAATTTACTGGGACAAAACACATTGAGGTCAAACAAAACAACATCTGATTCAACTGCCTCTGTTGAGTCCGTGCGGATTTGGACTCATTCATATGCATGAGTCTATTCAGTGCAGTCGCACAGTTCTGCAAGTGTTACAGAGAAAAGGTGCCGGGCTTAACTACCCACACTTCAGCTTCTCCCCCCCCGCCTGTTTATTCCTTTCACAGTCTGCGGTTTCACAGGCCCCCTCCTGCCTGCTTTTGTGCGATGTCATTGAGATGCAGCATCAGGCTCGACGGCGAGCTCACACGGGACGCGGTGACTGACACCGCCGGGGCCGCGGGCCGAGCCACATCCTCGGTAAAAGGCTGGGAAGGTTGGCACCCGGCGGACCGAGCCCGCTGTCCTCCCTCCACCTCCTTTCAGGGCTCAGGATGAGAAGACAAGAGCGAGGCGCATAACCCGAGAGACCCCACTTTTCATTCAGCGCTGTTATTCTGCCTCAATCAGCCTCCAACACACATTCCCACCCCCCCCCAAAAACCCGTCCCAGCAGGGGGTGGGGTGAAGCTCTCCATGTGACAGAATGTCTGAAGCTGCCCCTCGCTCACATTGTTAAAGGATTCAGTGCAGATTTTAATTAGGAGCCTGTGCAAAATTCAAAGTGATTAAAATGTCCCATCATCCTGCTCCACCTGATCTCTGGGAGAGAGAGAAAACCCTCCGACTGGGCTGAAAGCAGCTGATGCCAACGGACTTCAAATACTTCAAACATTTACTCCATTGTCCCCCCCCCTTCCCTGTGTTCTCTCTGTACAACTGGATAGAGATGAAAATACAGCAGGAAGTTTCTGGAAGCTTCCCAGTGAGCGAGTGGACGTGTTGACGAGGTTTCTAACTCGTGACGGACGTGAAACTGGGAGAACACAAATATCTGAGGATGAAGAAGAGGAGCCGTACACGTAGAAGACGAAGACGTCAACTGGGAAACACGAGGAGATTCCAGAGCTTTTGGTGATGAGGGCCGACGCCGGTGTGGATGAGCTGTAAACAACAACACTGATCTTTCCACAGCAGAAACATGTTCCTGTTGTTGTGAACGAGTCGGACCCGACAACCTGCTGCTGCCGCTTCACATGATAATGTGAAAATGTCACGTCACATCTTCTGGAGTTCATATGTGAAAACCGCTCAAGAGATTTATTGTTTGAGGGTTTAAAAACCAATCAACTGATGATGTTTGTCTCTTTTCCCCTTAATTTATATTCTCACTGCATATTTGGCTGCAGCTGAACTTCCTCCAACATTCAGAGCAACACAACCACAAGAGCAGAAAACACAGAAATAAATCCCCTGAGGAAATGCTCAGGCTTAAAATAAAACAGTTTAAAAATGCACGGGGTGTGTTAATGTTCCCGTGCGTGTTGCGACAGGTGCTGATGAGAACGAGCAGAAAGTCCAGTTTGAGATCTATGAGCTTGAAGACAAATGTGACACCGAAGCAGAGACACAGAGACGGGTCCTGAAAAGACACCACAGCTAACAGTCAACTTTATCCTCAGGCCTTGATGATTATAAGGAAAATGTTGTTGCATCGTGCTGCTGCTGGTGTGAACACAGCCTCAGGATGGAGGGGGAGACGTGAAGCTGTTCTCACAGCTGAATCCACCCAGAAGTGAAACCAGCTGAGATGCAACAGAGAAAATATCCCCGGAGGAATGAAGAGTCTGTGCCAAGACAGTGGGGTGATGATAACTTGATCTTTCCTGCTTTCAGACACAGAAGATGAGCATCATGCAAGAAACTGAAATACAATCCAATACAAGTTTTTTTTTAAGAAGAGGATATTCACGACAAGGAAAAACAAGAAAATGGTTTCTGGTTTGGAGAAGGTAATAAAATTAATGTCCTGGAGTAGAAGTCAGAAGCTGAGTCGGTCACATGAAGGTGTTTGGTTACAGTGAAAAGCTAAATGATCCTCCCTCCCCCCCACTTCAGTTCGACTTCATCCACGCTCAAATCTTTTAGTTTTAAAACTAAAAAGATTAAAAAAATCTCTGTCCTCTGCAGAAACAATTAAGCCGAATATCAGTTATAATTATAGACTGTAAATAAAGATGAACAAAATGTCTCCACTTCCTGCAACTATCCAGAAATGGCCGAAATCATCTTAAGAAACATTTATTTAATGTGTTCTTTGATTTTTTTTCCACTGACATGGAGGAGGAATGGCTCACGACCTCATGACCTCACCTGCAGCCGGCGACCAGGCTTCACTTTAGTGGAGCTGTTATGTCAATCATCTTTATTTACAGTCACGTACTGGTCATGTGGTGTAAACAGGAAGTAGATCGTCCACTTTGCAGTTGGTTTCTTCGTTACAGAAAATACTTTGAGGAACAGCAATGTTTAAAAAATAAGAGCAGGGATTTCTTAACTTGGATCAACTACAAGAGGTTAAAAGTTCCTTCATCGCCGGTCGACGAGTTCTGAGCAACAAAAACAAACGAGGCCCGAAACGTTTCCAAACTTCTCAGTTTCTAGAAAACTCCGTATGAACAACAGTGATGCATTTTGAATCTAAAATGCAGTCGTGTGGATTCAGCCAGTCACTGTGACTTCTCCTCAGGTGCCAGTGAAGGTGTTTGGTTACAGTGAAAAGCAAAATAAACCTCCCTCCCCCTCCACTTCACTTTGGCCTCATCACAGCAAAACTCTGCCAAAACTCTGGCAGAACAAGCCAGGGACTTTTTATCCTGCGTCTTCAGCCAGTGGACGTCTTGCAGGAAAATCCCACAGCCGACACACACCACTGACTTCAGAAGGTCGTTCAGCAAAATAAAAGTGAAATCCTAAAGCTGCAGATACATTTTTCATGACCTGAAAAAGTAAAACGATGTAGGTGAAGACGACCGAGCTGCTGGAACACTCAGGTCCAGCAGGATGAATAAAACATGTACTGTATGACGTGAGGGGAGCTGCAGAGGACAAAGTGTGGACGGGGGGGGACTCACGGTGTCTCCTATCTTCAAGTCGGCACACTTCCTGAGGCCTGGCAGCGGCGTCCCATCCTGGCAGGTGGCGGTGAAGGAAAGGCCGATGTCCTCAGGGTGGTCCCACACCGACAGCTCCACTTTAGAGCGGATGTTCTGAGGAGACAGAACCAGGGAGGAAGATCAGGGGCACGTTAAAATAAATCCTCACAGGGTTCCTCTACGATAACGCAGACAGGATTTTTTATCAGTGCACATAAACTGGAAACTGCAGCCACGTTAATACGTTGACATTTATATTAAAACCACCTCAGTGTATCTGCTCATGCCTGTAACTCTGGAGTGTAAAAGAGGGAAACATGGGGAATGTGTTGCTCTGGTTAGGCACATTTTTATAGTTAATCTCACCACAACCGCAAGAGCTGTGCATGGACGCAGGTTGGGTGCGTGTGCATGTGAAATTCCACGGCTGCGTGCAAAGCCAGCTGCATCTGGCTCCACGCAACAGTCGCTCATGCACGTTTGCTGTCAGGGATAAAACAGGATCGTACTTGGTGCACATGGGCGAGTGTGACCTCATTCACTCTCTCTCCCTCACACACACAATTAGACGTTTCTGACCCTGAACACGGTCACAGCGAGACGCCGCTTCGTGCCACAGTCAAGACTCGGAGAGAAAGGAGTCGGCTACACAACATAATCTCGTAGTGTTTGGCAAAGCTCATCGAGCTAACAACTCCGGAGCGGTGGATATGATGTGGCAGCTGGAATGTTAATAAAGGCCGTCAAGTCAAAGCACTTCATTCAAGCTCCACCCCCCCCACCACCACCACACGCCGAGCGCAGCAAGTCTGTGTCTGACACAAGTTTCTGTCGCAGAGAAAACGCCGTCACGACGCAGCTCCTCCTGAGCGAGGCGAGGCGAACTCTGAACACCCACGCAGGAAAACATTTCATGGAAAGGCTGAGTGGCTGCAGAGCTTGAGAGCGATGAGATGAATATCAGACTTCAGTTTATGGGTCAGACAGAGTGAGGATTTAGAAACACTGCACATATCACTCCTGTTCTGGAAAACCCATATTAGTTGATTTTAAATTGTTAATTAATTAATTGTTAATTGTCTTGCCCTTTTTTTAATCAGACCAACAAGAGGAAAGAAACATCATATGTCTCATTAAAAACTAAAGCAGACCGTCCCACATTCATTTTAATTTAATTGAAAGTCAAACGTATTTAATTCAGCCCGATTCTGTCTCATGATTCGTTTAATGTCCGTCGTCATTTCATCTTTTATCTTCTGTGTCTTTTGCTGCGTATTTCTCTTGTTTTTCCTTTTCCATCCTCATGAAGCTTTTATGTGCAACATAAATAAATCTGACTTGGTTAAAGAGAATGTGAGTCCATCAGCCCAACGCTCGCCCTTGATGCAGACTCGTGTCTGACTGATGATTTCTAAACTCCTCAACTTTTAATAAGCTGCATTCAAATTCAGGTGGTAAATATGTCCTGATACGACTATAAACCGACTAATCTATTGGATTATAGTGCATTTTCTCCTATTAATCATTTTCCAACCCCCCAGATTCTTCTCTCTGAGCCACTGTGAAGATCCTCAGTTATAACAGCTGCTTTGCTTTTGGAAAATGTTCTGTAAATATGGTGGAAAACGGCCACATCTTTAAAATGTGTTTAATCACCAGCAAATGAAGTCAGCTCACAACAAATCCTCACGTTCGAGAAGCTGAAACTAAAACATGTGGAGTTTTTTCCAACTCGAAATTATTCACTAGATTTTAATAGATTCACTGACTTCTGCTTTGAGAAATATGAAAAGCATCACTACAGTGCCAGCTGTTAAAACCACGTCAACACTCCGGCCTCGCTGCAGAATGAGAAATCCAGCTTGTGTCGGCCGGAGGCTCATTAACAGACTTTAAAAGAATTTCCCTCAGTTTTCCTCCTCCCCCTCTTCTTCTTATCTCTCCTCTCAAATCCCTCTCCGTCGTTCTCTCGGTTCTCTGACAGCACACAAACAGGAAATCCTGCCGCTCACTCACATTGTAGGCTGTGATGATCAGCTGGATGACGTTCTTAGAGTCCTGATCCAGGATTTCCACTGTGGTTCCAGGGATGAGTGCAGTAAAGTTCTGTGTAAATAAGAGATAAGTGTTAGTGTCATATAATAAAAAAAGAGCAGGAGGAGTATAACGTCTTCAAATCATAAATGATAAATACCTTATAAATAACGTAGAGTCGCTTTGTGACTGCGAAGATGAGAAAGATGTTGTTTTCTGCCAGTTTCTCTCCCAGAAGAGCCAGAGAGGGATAATCCTGCAGAGAGAAGATGGCAGGAGGCATCAGATGGGTTTTTTCTACACACTTATACTGACACATATATATATACATATATATATATATACACACTACACTGCTGTATATACAGTAGTTTCCGGTCAGGAAGCTTGCAAACGGATGTTGATGTTCTTTTCCTTCCCAGCTGTGTGTGTTGGGAGTAAAGGTCGAGGAATTTTCTTATTTCTAGAGAAAAGCTTCAGAATCTGAAACTTTGAGACGTGGTTATTTTCATTGGATGCAACAAAGTCTCTGTCTGAGGTTCATCTGTGTTGCTGAAGTCAAATGAGAGTTTCAGTAGCTTTCTGCAGAAGAGTCAATTCACAGCCAACTGGGTCTTTAGAGACCGACGGAGGAATCGCTTGGCTGGTTAACCACCAATACGAGCTGGTTTCAGTGTTTATGTTTTACCAGTATGAAAACTTTCAATTTACAGAATAAACAATGCAGAAGAAAACACATTATTTATGTTTATGTTCTTAATTCAAGTTCCATTTGTTTGATTGCATTTGGTCTTTTCTTTGTATTTATGTCCCACATACATAATTCACTTGTTTAATCTGTCTGTTTATTAGAAAGACTATTGTTGATACAATATGCTTCATAATACAGAGGTTAATATTCAATATATAACAATATAGTCAAAACAGCAAACATTTAGATAGATAGACTTGTTTAATTGAATTTTAGGAAATATGTCATATTCGAAATAACACACCAGCAATTATATAAAACATGTTGCTTTGGAGAGGAAGAGTTTAAACATAAATGAAATTTAAAGAAAATACAACTAAACATTTAGAACTTGAATTAGAACTTGAAGTTTCTACATCAGCAAACATAAAGACCCAATATTATCCATAAATATTTGAATGCTAACTATTAATCACAAATCAATATTGTTACTGGGAATCTCTAAAGCATCACAAACCATAATATCAGCTCAGCTGCATCAGTGTTTTCTTTACATAACTACAGACGTAATAAGTAGTTTTTCTCTCCACAGTCGACAAAGTGCTGCTCATTGTGGGAACTGTTGGTTTCCTCTGATCTTTCAGGTCTCGACCTCACTATGTAAAGAGAGATAATGTATGTTATGATTTGGTTCTATATAAATTGAATTAAATTAAATAACCTTCCTCCTGATACAGTGATGTTTCTATACCGTCACTCGTGTCAATTCGAAACTGTATTTTTAGGAGGAAAATAAACCAAACGGAAAGAATTTAGTAAATTGCAGCACGGCAGCATCCACATGATTCTGATCTATTTTTCCAAAGCAGCTGTGCTGACACAATGAACTTATTATGACTGAAAGACTTTAGTTGTGTTCCTTTTTTTTCTGACTTTAATTTAAGAAGAAAAAATTCCACCAGCTCCTGATTGGCAGTTTAACTCATATCCAAACGGAATCACGGGTTCAGGTCAGTAGTTTGAGTTCAGTTGAGAATCAAACACATTTTCATTTCTGCAGCACTGCAGCGAGTCCACGGTGAATTCTGTGGTTTCACCGGCAGCCTCCAGGTGAGACAGCGTGCACTGGCCCTTCCCTCCACCACCACAGGCTGTTGCTCTTAATAAGTGAGTGTTCTCAGGTCGTCTGGTTGAAGTAAGTTGCCGTTTTTAACTTCAGCTGCCTTCACTCAAGCTTTTCCTTTGGAATGAGACAGATTTACTGAACATGTCGGACATTAAACGAACTGAAATCTCTAATGCAGATGTGGACACGAGCCAAGTGGAGCCAGAAACCCTTAAAAGGTTAAAGGCATGAAAAACAACCTTGTTCTCCACGAAGGAATCAGACTCATATCTACTCGTCGTTCTTTGAGTAAACTGTGGAAATTCCAACGTCCATTCACAGCTGGACTTTGTAAAGAAAACGCACCTGAGATTTATTGAACAATGCTCTGTTTTATTATTATTACAGCAACATAAAGGTTTCAGGTTTCTTAAGGGTAATAAAGCTGCAGGGTGCATGTGCTGCCTTCAAATCTGGGATAATAGGGGCACATACAGATATTGACCAAGCCGGCGTCCCCCTGATTTTAACAGTTATTTCAACCTTTCAAGGGTCTTGCATTCAACCATCCATCATCTTTACTGCTCTGTTGGTCCAGCATCTTAAAAACTGTTCAGACACTTTCTAAAGCCATGAACGCTGTGTTCTGTGAGAGACAAACCCAATCAGCAGCTCTTCTTACCATCTTTGTGGAGGCGCTGTACTCGTTCCTGTCGTTGAGGTGGCACCGCCCATCGTGAGGCTGGACGAGGCCTCCGAGCCTCCCGTCCAGAGCGAGGTGAGGCACGTCGTCTGTGGCGAACACCAGCAGGTGGTACGCCCCCTTCCTCCAACCTATTTCCTCCTGTTAAAGATGTGCAGCAGATTAGAACCCAGGGGTTTGTTGGAGTGTTAAAATGTAACGGTGTGACTCCTCCTCTGGTTTTATTATCACAATTAGAGCAAAGAGCGGGTTGGAGAAGTCATTATTAAAACCACTATGACTGGAAAGACAACACAAACACATTTAGTGCAGGTTTAAGGAGCCACTGGTCCAAACAACCACACGACAACAACACTGAGTCACCAAAGCCAGTTCAGCAGGTTGGTTGGTTATCAACGGGAAACAACCGGCAACGGCCGAATGAGCGTCTGACAGAGTGCTGACGAACGCACAACACTAAAGAAACATGACATGTCAACCAGTGAGCAGAGAAGAGGGCTTTACTCCATTATTCTGTCTGTACAGTATACAACAGAGCTGTGTTCTCACTGGAGAGAAACTGTGTGACCAGGCTGAGCTTTGCATCCAGACCTGACACTGACTATTTCCTGAGTTCAACTCATGGATGAGGCTAAAACAACCAAAAGACAACTGAAGTTGAAATCATGTCCAACGGCATCTTTAAGCTCGAAAACCTTTCAGCTTTCCCAGCAGCCATTTTCAGTAATAACTCTAAAGTCTGAACTTTACTTTTCCTTTCACACATGAAGAACGCAGAAGAAACTGACTCTGACCTTTATGTTCTCACACAGCCTCAATAGTTGACTATTTTCTGCTGTCTGCTAATAAAGGGTCCCATATCTGTCCTCTTCTAGAATATCCCATTTCATGCTTCAGTAATCTTCACAACATCTGATGTCTGACCACCAGCGAATGAAGCCGGATCAATCACGGCAGGGGACACACCCAGTCTCCTAACCAGAGTGTTTGAAATAGTGCAGCCGGAGTAAATTACAAGGCAGCAGCTTCTCGCAGGGAGTCATTCTCTTCCTGTAGAAAACAATTAAACTGGGGAGAGGAGAACAGGGATATGACTGAGCCTGCCAGTGACTCGTCCTCCTGTTTAACCAGCTGCACCAGACTGCACTTCCTGTTTGTCCCCCATGGTGCTTTTAATTAACAGGCAAATAGGCCAGACGCTTGTCACGGGGGCATCTCGGTTATTTCACAGCGGCTTTCCTCTCCATCTAAAACCAAACGTGTGCTGTCGCTAAGAGCAGCCAAGTCATGGTTCGATCTCCAAAGGGCACTAAACACAAACTAATGAGGATTAAGGGAAGTTTGTCACCTTACAAACCGCGGCCTGCAGGATGGCGTCAAATCCGCCCTCTGGTGCGTCCCGGTTGCGAGACACCATCTGCTTCTGCACCTCCTCGTTAAAGCGGTCCACTTTGTCCGTCAGTGAGACGATGTGGCGGAAACCGAAGGTGGGGACACAGTTGGGGAAGAGTTTGTATCTGTGTGGGGGGGGGGGACAGAGAAGCAGAGATCCCTGAGGTGTTTCCTCCGAGAGTCACATCAGGACACAGCAGCAAAAACACTTTGAGTTTCATCTGTGTTTATCGAGGCTGGTTATGTAAATAAAGAAAACGTGGTGAAGCTGATTTGATTTGTGAAAACAAGCAGGATTGTTTTGATGAGAGTTTGATGGGATCCAGTTCAAATCTAGGTTGTTTTCTTCTTTTATAAATAGGATGAGCAGCGGCAGAAGTCAGTGGTTCGGGGTCATCTATCCCTTTAACATTTCCCTGCTGTGCTTGACTGTGTGCGACTGATAAACACACACACGCACACACATGCTTGCACACAACCAAGGCCATAACCTAGATGGGAAGTGATGCGTGATGGCGGGCAGCGAGTTAGAGCGGTGCAGTGTCACCTCCGGGGCAATAATCGTGTGCCACAGCTTGTTACCCTCCATCTATTCTGCTCCTTTTCAGTTTGACCTCATCAACAGACGTGACCGGCCAGCGAGGAGAGGGGCCATTTTGAAAAAAACTGTCTATTATCAAGCTGCAGGATGCGAACGATACGTGAAGCATGAAGGTACAAAACACAATGTGTGGTGTTAGAGGGAGGTTTCCCCTTCGTCTACTGCAGCACATTCTAGTCAAGTAAATACAGATCTAGCTAAATTACAACTGAACGTAAATAACAATGATATCCAGCAGTAAAACCTGCGTCCACTACCCACCCGCTACATGGATTCTCTTGATACTTGGGCGCCGTGTAGGAAAACGGGGACATGTTTTTATCCACGAAGGAGCCGAAGCCCAGCCTGAAGTTGCTGGTGAGCTTCCCCATCTCCTGGGCCAGCTTGGTGCCCAGGTTCCGGATGGTGTCCAGGTCGTCCTTCATGGACAGAGAGAGGTCCATCAGGTAGTAGAGGTCCACCGGGTAGTCCTCCACCTGCCGCACCTGCAGGCCAAACCACGTCTGGTCTCCTGGATTTGCAGGTGGAGAGAATCTCTCAGATGCTTTACTCGTTAAAACGTGAATTATTCATAAGAAAACTTTTTTTAACTTCCCTCGTCCTCGTTCAGGGTTTTTTCTCGCACTTTAAATGTTTATGATTCTTACCCGGCCTCAGACTGAGGGAGATTTTCTGAGGCATAATCTGAACCACATCGTCCTGGCTGGACCCGGAGCCTTTCGAACTCAGGGGTCTGTTCTGCAGGATTGAGAAGCTGCTGGTGGGGAACTCGATGGACCGAGCCTCGCAGCCCCTCTTCTCCAAGTTCTGACGGAAATCGCACCGTGACGTCAGAGTTCGCCCCTTCCCAAAATCCTGAAGGACGGATACCGAATCAAAGAAAGAGTTTTAGATATAATAAACACACGTGAGCTACTGTTCCACCTCTGTGAAAACTGCTGGAACTCCCAACACACAGAGAGAGCTGAACACACACTCGTGCATACACACCTACTCTCCAGAATAAATCCAGAAAACAATGCAGAGGGTGAGTCGTACCTCTTGTGCGCACCAGGCGCAACTGGGATGAATCAGGAGACATTCTTCACAGGACGTAGCACTGCCACTCATACACATGTTGAGACCTGAGAAACAGGTGAAGGTGGTGGAGAGGGATGAAAAATGAGGAGTGTGGGTGAGGAAGGACTTAAAATCTGAATACAACAGAAAACCCTGTTCACAGTCATGTAATCTGATCCAGAACAGTCATAATTGTAGCGTTTCTTGGTTTGAGCTATAGTTTATTACTTGTATTGGAAAGTCCATCATTACCTCCACCGAGGAGTCTCCAGTGCACTTTGTCTGTCTGTCAGCAGGATGACTCAAAACCTACTGAACCAATTATCTTTAAACTTGGAAGGACGGGACGTGGGCAAACAAAGAACACTTCAAACATTAGTGGGAATCCAGGAAATGGTTTTATCACTTTCTTTAAAGTGCAAAACAGGCTGTTTGTACTTATTTTTCTTTTTGGACTGTTTGCCGGTTTATTTGTCAGCAGGATCACTATTTCAATTTTAAACTTAAAAGAACAAGTTTTAGTTTGGTGCAGATGCAGAGTTGCAGGATTTTAAACTATGTTTTAGGATAAATAAAGTATTTAAGTCATCAGAGTATATTCTTATACTATAAGAATAATCGATGTAGGATTGTTCAGCCTCGGTGGACATACGTGCTCTGAGTGATATTCTAGTGTTGTATTGATGCTTCTAGTGTTTCGACAATACATCACAATATAAAAGCAGCCACACACACACACACACACACCTGGTCAAGTGTAAGTCGGGTGTGGTGACACCTCAGTGATGTTTCATCAAACGTAAGCACATAAATATCAGCCAGTAAGAAACCCACAGGAACAGCTGTTCCGTCTAATTCATATTCAAGCACTTTTACTTCAACTATGACTTGAAGGTTCAGGTGAAAGGGATTTATTGGCAAGAATTAGTTCTTAGTTAACCACAAGTTCTTTCATGTTTGGCGACATGCAACGTCACCACTAGATGTCACTAAACTCTACACACTGAACCTTTAAGCCTCTCGTAGATGCTACAACATTTCCTATGGGAAAACGCAGGTTCTCCACATTTCCCCGTTGTTCTGAACGAGTCAGACCCGGACAATCTCCTGCTGCTGCTTCACATGTGAAAGACAAATGTCCGGACTCAATTGTTCCGGACATTTTTCCAGAGTTCATGTCTGGAAACTGATGTTCGGGGCCTGTTCCTTCGATGCAAATTCACAGAACCTCAGTGACACGTGTAAGCGTCGACACAGCAAACATCAACAACCGCACACGGAGGCTCCTGTCGCCTCCATGTGGCCCCGGGTCAGCTGCTGCTGTCCCGGGTCAGCTGCTGGGGTCCGAGCTGCACACCCTGGTGCACAGCTGGGTTCTGTATGAAGGTGGACACAGGCGGAGGAGGACACATTCACGGAGGACACCGTCCTTCTTACCTCGGACCGGGTGCGTAAAGGTCTGCAGGAGCGCGCAGCACAGAGCCGCGCGCCACATCCACGTCCCCGGGCTCCAGCGCATGGTGCCACTCGTCGTGCTGGTGAAACGTCTGATCTCGATCTCTGCCCGACACGAGCTTTAATTACTTTCCCATCAGACCCCTCGCTGGACTCGATGATGCGTGGAAACCACGACAGTGACGCGCGCGTGTCTCCTCCGGCAGCTCCACGGATCTGCGCTCATAACGAAGGGTGAACACCGGAGGGATCATCCGTTTGTCGGTTGTGTGTTGTCGGGGAAAATCCTCCGGCAGACTTCCACGTCTCCACTACTTCCCCCGGAGACTGTGACAGCAGCTCCGCAGCTTCTCCTCCGACATGTCGGTCCAAACACGGAGGAGCCCTGAGCTCCAGACGAGGCCTCGACACAAACACACCAACTCCTGCAGCGACTTTCTGCTCGTTGGACCAGTTCGATTCCCAGCTGCAATCTCCGCCCATCCACAGGCACAGATTACATTAACTCCTTCGCTGCCCGGAGGACTGTGAGCTCCATGTTGGAGTCGACACCCTGCTGAGGTACGGTGGCCGAGAGAGACCAACGCAAATCAAGAAAACACGTGCAAATAGAATACATTTGCAAATTAAGAAAACACGTGCACATATAATAAACGTGCCAATTCAGAAAAATCATGCAAATAGAGAAAATTCTGTGCAAATCAAGAAAACACGTGCAAAAATAAGAAAACATGCAAATAGAAAAAAATGTATCAATAGAAAATATCTATGAATGCATTTCTGTTTGTGCTATTTTACAAAATATTTAAAAACCTTTCAGTAGGTACCCATACTCGTAAGAGTCAGTTAAGGCTGTGCAGCCTCTTCTACCTCAAGAGGGAGCTGTTTTCATCTGGGTTTACTTAAACACCATTAGTGGTTGACATGGTAAAAAGTCTCACATAGCTGGACCCGTCTTAACCGAGCTGTGTCCTAGTCAACAAAAGCCCTCAAAGGAAACATCTCAGTTGTTCCCTTTTAAAATCAAACAAAGACAGATGAAGCACAACAAAAAGACAATATTTCAATGTGCATCCTTTATATTAATGGAACGTAAAACACTAACAAAGCTGCTGCTGTACGGTGAGCAACCTTATGAGCCACTTTACAGATCTCTACAAACACATTCCTTTAAAAAAACAGATGTAGGCACTGTGTGAAAACCTCAAACTTGAACTTGTAGCTACAACGAACTCAGCACTGAAGAACAACCAAAAACAATCTGATGCTACCTGAACACAGACGCTATATTAAACTAACATTTGAGAACTACTTTCTAAGGCAAACACAACTTTTTCAGCCGACATACGATTGATTTTAGATTCATCACTTGAGTTGTAAAGAAAAAACCTGAGAAGGGTTGTGATGCTTTTTTTAAACAAAGAAAAAACAAAATCTCAAGCCTCCATCCTGCTCCTGCTTCCTCGTGACTACGGGACATTCTCTGGCCTGGTCAGAAGCTCGGAGGTCATCTCCCTGATTCTCCCGAGCGGCAGGCCACAGAGGGCCCCCCGGTGCTTGGCCGTCAGTTCCACCAGAGCATTGACAATCCTCTGCCTCCCGACAGCCGGGTGGTGCAGAGTCAGCGCTGCCATCAGGGTATCGAAGCTGCCCATGGTGCCGTAGTGTTGGGGCACAAACGTCGCCTTTGCTGTGGGCACGATGCAGACCACCGTCCTGCTCTTGGTGCTGGAGCCCAGAGGCAGCTGAGAAATTCATTAGAGAGGACAGAGATTATTCATTATTATATTATACTGCACCTTTATTTTTGATAGGACAGAGAGCTAGCTGTGAAAGGGGGGAAGAGAGAGTGGGGGAAGACATGCAGCAAAGGGCCACAGGTCGGAATCGAACCCGGGCCGCTGCGGAGGCGTGTAGCCTAATGTACTTAAATGAACTCCAAAGCTTAGGAATATATACGAAGCTGTTTCAATGTCCAGGGTTTTTGTGTAAGATGAATATACTAATCTCTCAGATCCTTATATTTAATTTAAGGATCAAAACGAAAGATTGTTTTCATTAATGATTAATCAGCAAATTATTTTCTTAATATATCAATTCACTTTTGTGACTAAACTCTTGCTGTTTTAGTTTTGGTCTTTGTTTTAATCTTGTCGCCTAATTGGCTCTAATCTAAATCGATTTTCTGGATAGATTTTGTAGCCTTAAATAATCGTTAATATGAATAAGACCTACTTTAATGTATTTAAGACCTAGCACATAATATATTTTAACATATTTAAGACTATGTTATATCATTTTATACTTTTTAATATCCTGGGGAAACCCTGTTCACGAGGCCGACATCACCTCCACTATGCCCAGCACCTCTCACCTTTCTCTCAGTGCTACTGGGGTCAGTCTGGGCTTCCTGTGAGGACTCCCCGATGCTGCCTGAGGCCTGGCTCAGACTCTGGCTCCCACCGACGGCTCTGTTGATGTGCTCCACATGTAAAGTACGGCCCTTCACGCTGAAGCCATTCAGCTCCCTCGCCGCAGCCTCGGCAGACTGGAGGCCAGTTACCGTCACTATGGCAACTCTGGAGAACGCAGCCAGCGAGAGGGTCAGTTCTTCCACTTTAATGAGTCCACACGGAAAGTAAATCGCTTTTCTAACTGAAACCGATGAATTAGGATTTTTGATAGTCAAAACTGAGGAGTATGTGAAGATCACCATGAATCTGATTTGTAAATAACGTTGTGAGAGTAAAGTCACAAATAATTAAGTGTAAACAGTCGATGTTCTCGTGCAGCTCACCTCAGATCTTTCTTTAAAACAGGGAAGATGACTTCAGAGGGATGGTACTTCTCAAACCACGTCTTCACTTCACTCTGATGAAGATAAGATTTAGTTAAAGCCTGTGATGCCCCCTGGTGGCTGCAATGGTACCATACAATGCATCACAGTGGATGGAAATGAACAAAGTTTAGATTTGATAACAATCGTGGTATTTGTCCTGTAGTTGGAGATTGTACTTTTTGTGTAGTATGCAGCAGAGCAGTGTGAAGTCACCTCTGTCACGTTTGTGGGAAGGTTAGTGACGCAGAGCACTGAGCTCTCAGCCTCCTCACAGGGAGATTCTGTGGTTACAACAAACATTAAGGTTAAAAATCCTCCACACTTACAGCTGTAGAGCTTTAGCTACATTCCCCAACCACTCACCATCAGTTGGACCTTCTGAGATCGTGGTGGTGTCCTGTCCCCTGTCAGCAGCTCCTGCAGGCTGCAGGTCTTCTTCAGCATCGAACCATGACTCGCTCATGTTGAGCTCTTTGCATGCAGCTCCTGCCCAACAAAGAATTTATTGGCTTATGGCTCTTTATTTAAAAACGTGAGAGAGATGCTTTTGCTTACTGGTCTGCTTTTCTTCCGGCTTGTTGGCATCATGGTTAGCATCTCCTCCCTGAGGGACACAAGTGACAACTCTCCTTGTTTTGCTGTTCTCCGCCTTCAGCTTTTTGTCCCGAGTCTGACGATCCTGGGAAAAAGATCAACTAAATGAAATAAAGCCAGCGTTTTGCATTATTATCTGTTTAACCCCCAACAAAGCTGTGCAAACTGACGAGTAAACACCAAATAGAGACTAGTCAGGACCAATGAGACAACAACAAGCTGCTCAGATTTTTTATTAGTAGCATTTATCTTTAACGTCTCATTGTGAGTTCATGTGATGAAGGAATAATCGGAAAAATGAATTCCCAACTGGGAAAATTCACGTGAACGCCGTCTCAAGTTGGAACAACTTTCTCTGATCTTCATTGTTATACAAATATTGGAAAGAGGCGTCGGGGTTTAAATGCTTTAAACACATAAATACACACAGGTCGTTTTACAGAGTCCATTTTTTTTCCCACATTCCAACTTCAAAGCACAAGAAAACACTGAAGTCAGAACGACTTCACAAATTGGGACTTTCCAGGAGCATGTGAACAAAAGTCTGTTAACATACCTGGAAGCCAACGCTGCTTTGATCACCAGGACATCCATTTTCTTCAGCTAATGTTTTATACCCCTGTGGCTCCAGGGCGTTCCTTAAAGTCAGATGAGACAACATTACAGCTGCCTGACTGTTGAATTACATCAGACACACACTCATTTATGTTCTTACATACCGAGAGGGACGATCTTCCAGCACATCACCAATTATCTTAACAGAGACATTAGATCATTGTTGTTACATCTGTGGTTAAAAAAACACCAAACCACCAACAGTTTAAATCATTCTGACATCAGTGGGCTAATGAGGCTGAGTCTCACATGTGCAGGGACGTAACCTGCTCCAGTAATACTCTTCTCTGAGTCAACACACAGAGGTTTAAGTTGCTCCAGAGGAACTCCCTCCAGGATCTGGTCCCTCATGTGGTTATAGTCACACTCCAGTTTTTGCAGGACACCTGAAATGTTTGCAGGAGGCTCCTTTGGCCTAAAGAGAACGGAGAATGATGAAAGGTTTGAACTGCAGGTTTCCTTCCTTTTTAATTGAGCTGCATTATAAACATTAACAGTTTGACGAGCATGTGAACTAGCAAATGGGAAATAGCAACCCATTATACTTTGACTAAAGCCATACAGAGACGTTTCGTTTTAAAACTGAAAGCATTTTAGTCCGTTTTACACATTTGCTCCGAACAGCATGGAAAGGTTTCTCTCGTTTTCTCTCGTTTTGTGGGTCCGGATCTAAAAGGCAGTGACACAATGAATTCTCAAGTTCTCTGCAGATGTGGCAACTGCTGCTTGTTGGTCACATCAACTTAAGATGTTAGGAGCAGCAACTGTAACATTTACTGTATTTGATTTGACTTTCTCGTTTCCAAAAGTCTCCATTTCTGCCCGTCCATACTACAACACAGCCCCGGGGTCGCAACAGTGACATGTTTTAAAACTATAAAACAGTTGTGCGGATGAAGTCTTTAAATCAGGTTATGAACTGACCGGTATTGGTCCTTATCTCTGTGCGTTGTAATGAGCTGGTCTCCCTCAGCAGAGGTACAGCAGAGTCTCCAGCAGTGTTGCCTGCACATGAGGTGCTGCACAGCCAGGAGGCGCAGCTCTGCCTGCTGAGCACGCTCAATACAGTCACATCCCTTTCTCAATTTATAACCCAATCTGCAAAAAGAACAATAATATAATGACAGATATTAGTTTTAATACTGCGGAAGAAAACATATTCCAGAGACTGTGTGTTTTGGTACTTTACCTTTTAATTTTCTCCTTTTGTTCCTTTTGAGCCGCATTAAGTTTGATAAACTCCTGAAACCATAAACAGAAGCTTATGTAAGGTTTTCTCTGGTCTTATTCACAAGATGTGGGTATAAACCAGTCATTGTTTCATGCATCACTGGTTTTAAAATGTTTGCTACAGGAAACATCCTCCGACACAACCTACACCCTGGAAACAGTGGTCTTAGCTCCGTCATAGTGTTTTCTCCTGAATGATATCAGGTTCATCCTGACAGCACTGTGGAGAACGTATTTCTGTATATATTATTATTATTGTCTTTATTAACGTTTCAACCTTACCCCAGCCAGATAGTCCAGATCTGCCATGTGGACCTCGGTGATGACGTGCTTGTCGGCAGTTTGTGGATCCTCCGATTGGGTGAAAGTTGACACGTGTGGTACAGACTCTGTGCCGACCATGACATCACAGGTGGGAGCGCGATGCTGAGGGGGGGTGCAAGTTTCTGAGGTGTCCTCCTCGGCTGGAGACGTCGCAGTCTCACCGGTGTCTGACAGTGCTTCACTATTAGTGGCGCCCGGTCCTGAGTGATGTGCTTGTGGTCCTCCGGGAGCCACTAAGCCAAGGATGCTCATATCGTCCCCCATGATGCTGTGGAAGTAGTCATTCTGATCGGCTCCACTGAACGTGTTCTCCTGCCACTCGTCTTCGGTGCTGTTTTCCTCGGCTGGGTCCAGAGAACAGCTGACCTGCTCCGACACGACTGATTGGATGCTCCTGTCACTGTCTTCTCCAGCATCAACATCCACACAGTCACAGCTGCAGTGCTCAGAGGGAGACTCGTTTGGATTTGACCTGTCACATGAAACAACTTTGCTCATTTTTACTAAAATGGACGTGAGAACTGTGGCATCAAGTTAAAAGATTAAATATGTTTTATAGAAAGGTAGTTTGCCCTAGTTTATATATGCATTCGTTTGAGACTGAAGTTCCCAGAATTGTCTACCTAAACAAAATTCAGTGTTACCCACAGCATTGCACACAGTTCACTCTTGTGCGCAACAGAGTCAAAGGTCAGATACACAGACTAGATACTCACTGCAATTCACTGACTTCAGCACAGTTAGCAGCGACGTTAGCATTCAGGTCCTGCATCACTGAAATGTGGCTCTTGGGCTCAGGATTTCCTCTCTGACCACTTGGCTCCAGCTCCATGTGCAGAGGGAAGCTCACCAGTATGGCTGGATCCCTGCACACAGTGCCACTGCTGGCCCTCTGCCATGATGGTCAGAAAACACGTCATTATTCATCAAAAGCATAGAAAAAGTTAAAAGACTAAACCGGTGTTTAAACATCCGGATAGAAAACGTCATACCCTCTCTTTGTGTCGGCCTGGTACCTGTGTGATAGGGCTGTTACAGGCTGTATGCACAAGCTGTTTGCTGTGGCTGAGCACCTCATTTGGCTCTCGGGTGAACTTCTCCCTCACATCATTCGGACGCATCTGTGTTTCGGGCAGTTCTTGCAGGAGGTGAAAACAAAACAGGACCAAATGTTTAATGCAGCAGCTGTCGACTAAACATCTGAGCTCATTAAATCAGGGAGCAGTTTAAAAAGTTCCAGACTAAAATGTTTTTCACAGATTTCTAGGTGTCGTGTTATTGAAAACAGTAAAGTCAATGTCAAGATGATCTATCTTCTGGACTGGAGTTGTAGGCAAAAGAAAAAAACACTTTTGGACTCGGGTCATTTTCTCTGCACCGGTAATAACGTCATGTGCTTCCCTCTTTCCTCTCATCTCGCCGCCATTTTCTTCCTGTCAACGCCACGAGTGCAATGCATGATGGTATATATTGCTCGCTTAGTGACCATCGGTTGTACACAACTTTTTACGATGCACTTTTGGACACAGTCTATGGTCCAAGGCTTGAATTGTGATGTTCTCTGTTTGACAAGCTCGTGTAGCTGTACCTGTTCATCCATCACTACCAGTGACAGACTTGTGTTTCATATTTGTCATCACTGTGCGTGTGTGAGATTTGCATTTTACCACATCTGCACTTCTTTGCTCCTGGTGTTTTGGATCTAAGGAATAAAACATTTTCCACAGTAAATCCCAGTAAAGTGATGAATCCTTAACTTGGGTGTTATCAATTCACTGCAAACATACATCTGTTGGTTGCATGTGATGGTCGGCTGGACAGGAGCGATCCTTTCCCTGTTATCTACTTTAGTTATAAAACAAAACTGTCATTGATTATATGCATGTGTCGGTGAGGTACTACAACGTGAATGAAGGATGTCAACAGACTTACACTTCACATAAACATGATATGTAGACAGTTCCAACGCAGAGTGTCTCTGCAGAAACTGGTGAAACCCTCCTTCATCTACAAGAGAGAGAGAAATGAAACTTACACTTTCAAACATTTCATTGTTCATCTTTTAGCCTTTTTACTGTCCTGTCCAGTTTTTATCTGTTTGCTGTTCTAACCTCATATTTTCTGCTTCTTCTATTTAGTCTTTCATCTGCTTGTGATCAATTTTCAATCTGTTCATTTCCACCCACATGTTGTCCCAAAATAAAATGACAAACATTAAACTGATGATTGAGTCGTTCTTTCTGAAACACACCCAGTATGATGTTTCTGTCCTCCGGAGTCAGACCGAAATACCAGCCCTGCAGCTTCTGGTCAGTGAGCGACAGGTAGCGATGAGCCTCCACCAAGTCGAACACAGACCTGCAGCACGATGAGGAGAAGCTCGTGGTCACCTGATCGGTGGAATGAGTTTAAACATGCTCACTTACAGTGGTGGAAGAGGTTGTGTTACCTTTGCAGCAGGAACTTCCTGTACGTTTCTGTTGATGGAGACAGAGATGGATGAAGCGTCAACAACAGGAACTTGATCATGGGGACATTTCACAACTGGGTCCTTTCAGAGACTCGACCACTGTACGGATTCAAACCTCCAAACCCACTGTACGGATTCAAACCTCCGAACCCACTGTACGGATTCAAACCTCCAAACCCACTGTACGGATTCAAACCTCCGAACCCACTGTACGGATTCAAACCTCCAAACCCACTGTACGGATTCAAACCTCCGAACCCACTGTACGGATTCAAACCTCCAAACCCACTGTACGGATTCAAACCTCCAAACCCACTGTAAGGATTCAAACCTCCAAACCCACTGTACGGATTCAAACCTCCAAACCCACTGTAAGATTCAAACCTCCAAACCCACTGTACGGATTCAAACCTCCGAACCCACTGTACGGATTCAAACCTCCGAACCCACTGTACGGATTCAAACCTCCAAACCCACTGTACGGATTCAAACCTCCAAACCCACTGTACGGATTCAAACCTCCAAACCCACTGTACGGATTCAAACCTCCGAACCCACTGTACGGATTCAAACCTCCGAACCCACTGTACGGATTCAAACCTCCGAACCCACTGTACGGATTCAAACCTCCGAACCCACTGTACGGATTCAAACCTGCAGAAACCCATGTCACAGTTTTATTTTCAAGTGTTCTTCTCCTCGGGGACTTACTGGGACACGGTTTTCTGCACTGGGACTTACTGGAACACTGTTTTCTGTTGGGGGACTTACTGGGACAAGGTTTTCTCTTGGTGGACTTACTGGGACAAGGTTTTCTCTTGGGGACTTACTGGGACAACTGTTTTTCATTGGGGACTTACTGGGACACTGTTTTTCTCTTGGTGGACTTACTGGGACAAGGTTTTCTTGGTGGACTTACTGGGACAAGGTTTTCTCTTGGGGGACTTACTGGGACAACTGTTTTTCTGTGGGGACTTACTGGGACAGTGTTTTCTGTCTGGGACTTACTGGGACACAGTTTTCTGTTCAGGGACTTACTGGGACACGGTTTTCTGCAATGGGACTTACTGGGACACTGTTTTCTGTCGGGGACTTACTGGGAAACTGTTTTTCTGTTCGGGACTTACTGGGACACTTTCTGTTCAGGGACTTACTGGGACACGGTTTTCTGCTGGGACTTACTGGGACACGGTTTTCTATTGGGGGACTTACTGGGACACTGTTTTCTGCCGACTTACTGGGAGACGGTTTTCTGTTCAGGGACTTACTGGGACACGGTTTCTGGGACTTAGGGACATGTTTGTGGGGACTTACTGGGACACGGTTTTTCAGGACTTACTGGGACATGTTTTGTGTTCTGGGACTTACTGGGACACGTTTTCTGGTCGGGGACTTACTGGGACACGGTTTTCTGTTGGGGACTTACTGGGACACGGTTTTCTGCATTGGGACTTACTGGGACACTGTTTTCTGTTGGGGACTTACTGGGACACGGTTTTCTCTTGGGGGACTTACTGGGACACAGTTTTCTGCAATGGGACTTACTGGGGCACTGTTTTTCTGTCGGGGGACTTACTGGGACACTGTTTTTGTGTTCGGGGACTTACTGGAACACTGTTTTTCTGTTCGGGGACTTACTGGGACACTGTTTTCTGTTTGGGGACTTACTGGGACACTGTTTTCTGTTGGGGACTTACTGGGACACTGTTTTTCTGTCGGGGGACTTACTGGGACACGGTTTTCTGTTCAGGGACTTACTGGGACACTGTTTTTCATTGGGGGACTTACTGGGACACTGTTTTTCTGTTGGGGGACTTACTGGGACACTGTTTTCTGTTGGGGGACTTACTGGGACACGGCTTCTGGATCACCGCGTCGTAGAGGACCGGGATCGGCCGGGGATGCACCGCCACGCCCGCGTACCGATTAGCCGCGTAGCTCTGCCCGGGGAGCAGCAGCTCGCAGGGGAAGGTCACCGGGAAACACGGCCACACCGTCTGGAAGCAAACACACACATATTCAACAAACACACACATATTCAACAAACACACACATATTCAACATCACACAAATATTCAACAAACACACACACGAGTCGAGTCCACCTCCATGAATCCACCGGGTCACACGGTGTGAAAACTCCATCACGACCGGAACATGCTAGTTAGCTTAGCTCGCTAAGCTAACTTCGGCTAAGCGCCAACAACGAGATTACAACAACTTTTAACTTTAAATTCTCCGGTGAAACTCCGCGTTAACCGCGTGTCACCTGGTGTGTCGCCATTTGCAGCTCCTTCACATGAACGGATCCGTGTTCAGTCAGACTGCGGGTTCCAGTTCCAGGCTCTGCTCGTTAGCTTCTCCACCGGGCGAGCAGGTGCAGTTTAAAGGTTCAGTCCGCACAAATCACACAGTACATCCTCATCCCTGTTTGGGAATTATTATACAAAACATCTGTTCGTTTGTTTTTTACTGGTTTGTGTGATTTCTCTTTTTTTTTATTTGCATGTTTTAAATAAATTAATGAATAAACATAATGAATGAATATCTAATGGAGTTCAGACTGTTAATGTTTCACTTCAATCTGTCCAAGAGGTTTTTACCTTGTAATGATTAAAGTATTATGTAAAGTATTATTATTATTATCATTATTATTATTAGTCATTATGCATTTGAATCAACTTTAATAATCACATCATAGAGATATTACAATTCAATGAAAAAACAGAACAAGTACCTGATTAATCTTAAAAATAAAATACATCATAAATTAGCAAATTGAAATATAGCGCTTAACTCTACAAAAAATGAAATAAAAAGTTTAAATTGTTGATTGTTTCACATCATAACAGCTTTACCTGGACTCGATTCTCCACGATTGGCTGAGCGGCCTCACGTGAGATGATTTACAGCTCATTCATTGGTCCGTGAGTTTCCCGGGCTGTACTGTAAAGTTTTCAACAAATGTAGCTTGTTTGCTGTTTCACATTTTTAATCTTTGCAAATATTTTTATAATAAACCTCTACATATTTTGATCTTTTCGACACCGCTGACGGCATTTTTTGGCTCATCTGTCCAAATTCGAGGATTTTGACTTCAGCTTACCACAGACTTTAATTTGTAGAGCTCATTTAAATTATTTAATCAACTTTTTAAACATCACAGAGATATAAAAATTCAAGGTAAAAAAAAACTGTATAAGGACAAGTACTATATTATCCATTAAAATACATAAAACTGTGCACTTTGAAATTAAATGCCTAATGCAACCAAAATCTTTAATTTTAATAATCTTCAGTGGTTTATCAGTCAGGTTGTGTTGTTCCTTCTGCTCTTAATTCATACTTTCATATTTTGACACTGGTATTAAATAACATTTTCTGTGGTATTAAAAAGTTCTTTAAAAGTCTTGAATTTAACTAAATATTTATGTCCCTACTTAAGCAAAAGTAGTAAAAATACTATATTTTAAATTCAATATTGTGACATATATATTTTATCCATGTTATAAATATACATATACCATGTTTTAAACCTCTATTCATCATCCCACTTAGCTAACAATTATTTTCCTGTTTTGTTCCAGGATAATTTTCCACTAAAACGGGGAAAACCAACTTCACCAACTCCACCATTCAACAGATTATTAAATCAGTGAGTTAATAACGCTGACGTTGTTTTCAACACAGACCTCAACAGTCAGGGAATCTCCCCATCAACATAAATGATCTGCTCACATAACACATTTGTGATTGAGTTACCTACTTCCTCTCACTGCAGTGTTATACATTTTTATTATAACCCCTCATTCTGCAGCACGTTGTGTGTATTTAACAAACACTTTATTCATTGTCTGACCTTTGAACGTCCACTGTAGGCTCAACTCAAAACGATTCCCTCCTATGAATCTGTCCTTTTATTTCACATCCCATTGTCTGTGGAGGTTTTTTCTTGATTTACTTTTTAAAAGCTCTTCTTAGTTTATTGATTTATTTTGTGCAGTGTTTTATTTATTTAATCAAATTTGATATATAGACCCATTAACTGGGTTTATTGAACAATGTTCGTCCTCATAAACATTTGAAAATGTGTGTAATGTGAGCTGGTAATAGTCAGTGTGGTTTTGCTGAATGTTTATGGCATTATTGAACATATAGAGCTCTCTGGAAAGATAAAATGAGTTATTTGAACACTTTCAGTCTCCATACACTTACAGTTAGTGCTCAGAGCCCATTAAAGCACCACACAAGGATCCTGTTGTTGTGTTCTCTGCTGCAGCCACAGGGAACATAATTATATAATGCTGACGTCAGCTCGTGGAAAAGTCAGGGACCGAGTTGTTGTGCTACCAGGACACATTCACATCCCAAAACTGATAAGTGCTACTTTTAACTCTGTGCAATTCAGTTGTGCACCTTTTATTGTACTGTGGGGGGGGGAATTGAATGTGCAGCAGAGAGCGAAAAACACATATTAGAAAAGCGTCAGATCCCAGCTCCCACTCTACACCCACCACTCGCAGACAGAAAAAGAAAAGGCAGACAGAGAAGCTGCAGCCTGTGGATCAGGAGCAGTTTGTCTAATGTAACATGTTGTTTTACTCAGCATCATGTCTCACTATCATCAGCAGGAAGAAGCTAAAGAATTGTTTTACACTTTTACAATGTAGTAGTAGCCTACAATTCCTTCAGGATGATATACCTACTTACCTACTTACCTACCTACTTACCTACTTACCTACCTACTTACCTACCTACCAATTTACCTACTTACCTACCTACTTACCTACTAACTCACCTACCTACCCATCCCTTCCAACCTTCCTACCTACCTACCTCCCGACTACAGGCAGATCAATTCCAAGAAACTGTTACACTAAATTAAATAGTGAAATAGTCAACAAGTCAACTCTAAGGAAAACTTCTTTGAGACTTGGATGCTCTGTAATTACTCTGTATAAGATAAACTGTGCTGTGTCTTATTTGATCTACAGTATATTCTTTGTGGGACACCCAGGTGCTCATGTTCTGGTAGTTCAGGTCTCTGTGCACTAGAGGGCAGCCATGGCCAGCGTAAATAAATATGAGCTCCCATGAAAAGCTGACATAAGCAATGACTTGTTGTGGGTGGTGTGTGTGTGTGTGTGTGTGTGTGTGTGTGTGTGTGTGTGTGTGTGTGTGTGTGTGTGTGTGTGTGTGTGTGTGTGTGTGTGTGTGTGTGTGTGTGTGTGTGTGTGTGTGTGTGTGTGTGTGTGTGTGTGTGTTAGAGAAATCCGTTATGTAACAGAGTTTCAGGGAGCAGAGCTTCTCCATGGTAATTAGCACAGTGCGAACACAACAAGTTAGCCAAATAATGTGAAAGATTTGTGCTGGTTCCTTCCCGGGCAGCGTGACCCATATTTCTCAGTAGCCGTATCCAGGACGGAGTCGTTCACTCTCTCAAACTGCAGTGAAAGGAGGCTTTGTGTGTGTGTGTGTGTGTGTGTGTGTGTGTGTGTGTGTGAGAGCACCTGCCTTAGTCTTTAAAGAAGAAACCATATAATGCTTGAGCGGCCTTGTCTTTGCCTTGTGTTTGGATTAATAATTTACTTGGACGCGGCTCGTGGTCATGTATTAGGCCCACGATGTATGTTGAAGGACCCATTAGCTTCACTCTTCTCCCTGCTCCATGTATCACGAACTCTGTTATTGACCCAGAGAGTTGTTTACGATGCAGCCTTGTTTGTTTCTCATGTGTCGGTGCCTAAAACGTAATATATACATCTGTCCATACCTTGATTTAATGATAATGTCGTGTTTCCAGGTCAATATATGGTGCCGGACTGTGGCTCAATTCAGAGGCTGCATCCTTCGGAGGCTAACTCATTTTGGTTCGGCCTTCGCGGTCTATGCGGCCTATTGAGGAGGTGGTCCTCATAGGGCCAGGTGGACACTGAATTGAGACAGCTTGTCCCATCTCAATCTGACGAGAGGACTAGCTAAAGTGCTAATGTAGCTGCACATCACAGCTACTGTGCGAATATTCATATTTTTTATTTCTAAAACATTATTACAGTTTATCAATCCAGGAAATAGTCAGGGGGAGAGGGGGACATTTGTGTTGGGGCATAAAACGAATTCTAATTCTGAATGTGTCTTGTTCCACACACACACACACACACACACACACACACACCTCCGACAGCAGCTTCCAATGAAGAGCAGCGAAGTAAAGGTAAAAAACAACATCAGTTATGAATGTGACCCACACAATGAGAGCAGGGCAGCTCCCATGAGCTCACTGAAAGGCCTCTCACAGCGTCCACAGCCTCTCTCAGGCGATGGACAGTTAGTGTAGCTCCTGGAGACGTTTACACTCTGTGCTTTCATGAGACTCAACACCAGGCCGACTGCTGCCGGGCCATCAAAACAAGGCCCCAGTCCAAAGCTCCGCTGTTTTATCAGTTACCATCATTGCTACATGTTCCAGGACAAATTTAACACCAGGTGACATTAGGAGGCCGACACTGTAAAAACAAAAAGTCCGAGAGACGTGCCCGAGGGAGGAGTTTGAGGCCGAGCTGTTGAAATGAAGCAAACATCACAAGATGGTTGTGAAACAGCACAAAGCTCACACTTCCTCAGGCCTCAGAGTTCACATAGAACCAAACAACACAACACGGTGCCAAACACACAGTTTGGAGCAAATGAATACCTCCGGAAAAATATGGTTGCACCCCCGTCTGTCTGCTGGTTTGTTTGTTTGTAAACAAGATTACGCAAAAAAACCACCAGACGGATTTCCACAAAACGTGGTGGGAGGATGTGGAAATCAAAATTACATTTGCAATAACTATCACACACACTACAGACACACTACAGACAGTTAAAGTTGTTTCTTCAGTTGCAACGATTATCACACTGCACCTTGGAGTGTATATAGTTTTAGTTTTGTATTGTCTTTGACTTTTTCTTATAGTAATCTCTTTCTACTTTGCTTTTATTTGAATTTATCTATTGCCCTGCTGAGCGGTTTCTTGGTGCAGCTTGGTTGAATGGAAGTGGACTGTTGGCGTCTCTACTAGTTTACTCAAGCATTCCTCAAAATAAATACAGGTTCACTTTCCAGCTCTACTCCACTACTTTATTTTCACAACTCTATGTACTAGTTACTTTTCATGGCAACACGTCGTAGAAATATCCAACAGCTTTTAAAATGAGCTAGAATTTAGCAACTTGTGAAGTCCTCTTAATTGTGGATTATTTTATAACCCGAGGTTTACTGTGTGGTAATGTTGTTCAGCACAAATGTAATAATGTGTAATATACACCGATGAGCAACAACGTTAAAACAGGTAGCTGGGTTTAATGTTGAGGTTGATCCTTGTGCTTTTATGTTTGCACGATTCGTCGGTAAATAATTCACAGTTTGACACTAAAACCTTCAGAACAGGAGAAACAGGAAGACATTTCTGACGCTGCCGTTTGTTGCTGGTTCGGCGTTTGCCGAATTATTCATGAGCTTCAAGCATTAGACTTGACTGAGAGCTGGGAGTGAGCCATAAATATTAAAATATCCAATACTTGCACATACGTGAGGTTGAAGCTTCATCTACAAGCAGAAACACCAGGATAAAGAAACGGAGGTAAATGATTTTATATTGAAGGGGTTTTAAAAAAATCTAATAACCAATTAATACATATTTCTATAAAGATATATATTATATATTACTTTGTTATCTATATATTCTACAAGGGGTGTCTGATAATTTATATAAATCTATGCTCTTTTTTAACTTTTACTTTGAAATATAAATTACCACCACACTTAGTGATGCTTATGTACTTAAATAACTTCGCACTATGCAAATGTCATATATAAATTTGACTCTATGCCTTTAAAAAAATGTAAACACCAGTTACAGTGTCAACAAAATGAAACCAGGTTGTTTTTTTCCGCTCTCGTACACGGATCCCCGACGATGCTGAAACCCATTTGCCACAAGTTAAAAGAGAGTTAATGATTAGCCAGTCAGGAGAGGCATGTGACTCAGAAATCAGTCAGGTCAAGCACAGTGACTGCCAGACCACAGCAGCCAGTCAGCTGACCGACTGACTGCAACAGGAGTGTGGGGGGGGAGAGAGTGAGGAAACACACCAGGACTGCAGGCAGTGAAGCATAGAGGACCGTTTATTGTACCCAGTACAGATTATTATAAACTCAGCAGTGTAAGAAACACGTTGTGAGGGGAGTGGACTGAAGCCTATACAAGTGCAGACGATCCCTGCGCCCGGGGTGGATCCCATGATGCCGTGCGTCATGGGTAGACACACGTCTGCAGGCGTGATAGTAACAACTCCTCATCCAACCCCAACACAGGGCTCTCCTGAAGAAACAGTCTGCAGTAGCTGCATCGTAAGGGTGGAGATGGGTTTTTAAAAAGGTACATGTCTATTAAAGCCAGAACTATACAGCTCATACATTAAAAACAAAACAAATGCAGCCTTATAGCAAAAATATATACTTTATATAAGTTTGTCTTTGCCCCCATTCAGAAACAGAGATCATGAACACAAGAAAATTGCAGAGAATATCACAAATATCTTCTTTGTCCAGAGACGGTAAAGCGATATGTTAGTGGGCACACAGTCTCGACTGATTACACCATGCAAAGAGAAGCAGGAGGTTTCCAGTTGACAGCTCGTGATTGGCGGAGAGGTGTCCCAAAAAAAAAAAAGAGGTCGTCAAAATTCCACCTCTCTTTTCTTTTTTCTTTTTTTTTTTACTTGCATGCAGCTTCCTGATGCTCCTGCCATACTGGTGCATCAGAGGGACGAGTACACTGCCAAGGAAACGTGAAGCACCGAGACAGAGTTATGGAAAAGAAGAGGAGCAACGTGACCATTTATCATACATAATAACTTCTTAGGCTTTTTAGGAATTATCTGGCAAAATACGTGTTATGTATCCCTTTCCAAACGGAGGAGATGGAGTGCTAATCGCCGCTAAAAGTCGAGCGATTAAAAGGAGCCAGCAGTAATGAACAGAGACTGGAGGAGTGGACTGTATAGACTGAGGGCTCCTACTGTGGGGTGCAGTCTCTAAGGGGAGGCAGATACAATCTCTTACGAGTGGAGAACCATTAAAGAACATAACATTTACACAAGAGAGCAGCCCGACCGACTGAAACACAGCAACGCCCCAGAAAGCTGAGAGTTCTGGGTGTCTAAAATAAAACTAGTTGTTGTCCTATCTACAGAACACAAGAAGCCGATTGATGTTTTTTTTGTTGTTAATCCGTCTTTTTGCAATTTAAAGCCCTTTCACGGATTTTGTCGCTTAGATGTGGTGACGTAAAAATGTGGGGGTCCCAAAAAAGGCAACTATAGAATAATGCTGCATTTTATATATCTTATTAGATTTTTTTTTTTATGTTTTCAACTCTTATTTGATTGTACTTAAGAAAAGCAGATTGTCACAAAATCAGAAATGTAACAACGTTTTGCAGTCCCGTACAAAGGGGGGGGCGCAGCGGGGAAAGTCTGCCAGTTCGTTTAAAGTTGGCGGGCTGTGGCCTCGCTTCGTTTGGTCTCCATAGCAACAGTAGCCCCTCTCCTTAAGCTTGTGAGAGCGACCGGTTCCAGTTCAACGTCACCGGCCTCACATCCCTCTCCCTTTCTCTCTCTCTTTCTCCGTCGTTCGTGTGATGGTGCAGTAGAAGAGCCCTTCGCAGGTTTTTCCCTCGTTCATTCTTGGCTTGGGAGTCGAACAGAGTTTTTAATAAAGGTTTTCCAGGGAGCGGGAGAAGGAACAGAGCAGAGCGCGAGGTCCCATCTTCCGAAAGAAGCTCGCCAGGTCCAGCTCTGGGTTTTCTTTTAAGAGTGGGCGTCGAGAGACTTTGGGAGTGTTTGCGTGTACGTGTGTGTCGTGCGTCAGGACGCCGGATGCTGCGTGCTAGTAGCCGTAGCCGTCTGAGAAGGGCAGGCCCGCCACACACTGCTCCCCGGCGTCCAGCAGGTAGGGGGCGGACTCTTCGTAGTGGGTGAGGGGCACGGTGTCATCGTCCACCCCCGGCAGGCTGTCCGGGTCGACCTTCAGGTTGGGCCTCTGGTTGTCGGGGAAGGCCATGGAGAAGAGAGCCTCGGGGTCGCACACGAACTTGTACACGTATCGCTCACCAGCCACCTGAGAAACAAGACAACAGACATATTGACTCTCATGGGAAAAGTTGCAGGACTCGTGTATTTTGTAGAAGAAAAGATATTCACTGCATCTATTTAGCTGCTATAAGACTATGTCATAGCATCCCCCCCCCGAATCAGCTCACAACGGCTGGTAGAGGAGTGGAAGGAGAGAAAAGAAAGGGGTGAACGTGCCTTTACCTTCTGCATGATGCCCTTCTCGTAGTAGTAACGCAGCGAGCGGCTCAGCTTGTCGTAGTTCATCGCCGGTCGGTTCTTCTGGATGCCCCAGCGACGAGCCACCTGAGGGGAAAGAACCCATAGATCACAAATCTGCTCTGTAAAGTTCAAACATCCGTGCAGTTGTGCAAAGTGGGGACTAACCTCTTCTGGCTCGATGAGTTTAAACTCCATGCCGCGACCGGTCCAGGCGATGAAGTGGCCATTGGCCGGGTCATCCAGTAAAGTCACCAGGAACTGCCAGAGCTGCAGGGAGCCGCGGCGCTGGTAGGGAGGTCCGTCACGGTACACGGAAGGTTCCTGTTTTACTTTACCTGCGAGAGGAAGAAGAGCGAAGACGAGAGGACAGAAAGAGATGAAGAGGCAGAAGGGGAAAGAGCGAAGAAAAAGAAACGCGTCAGTCAGCGCTGTGCTCCACCACGGCCACAGTGTGGTGAGACATTCCTGCCAGATGGCGACTGTGAAGAGGACTCGCTGTTCATTATGTACCACGAGCAGCCAAAGGACCCAGCTCTGCTCACAGGAGCCCACTTTAGAGAATCTAACACAACTTGGTTTTTTCCTGATCTTACCTTCTAATCTTTCAGGGACCACACAGGTATCGTCGAAGTAGAGCTGAGGATCTCTGTCGAAGGAGAAGCCTGCGATTGGAAAAAAAAGATACAAAAATCAGATGAAAGTGCGACAGCAGGTCGAGCGAGGTGTTCTCACACGAAGGCCAATGACCACAGATCAAAACTGCCTGCAAAGCAATATGGCCCGGGCAGCTACACAGGGATTCACTGATAGATTAACTTCTCCTTGAGTTGTCATTTCAATGCTGCCGACTGCTACTTTATCACCCGCTGAGTTTTCAGCAGCTCAATAAGTCACAAGGTTCAGGGTCACAGAGGATGAATTTAAATTAAAACATGTCGATGTAAAATGAAGACAATATTCTGAACTTACTTTCATGGTTATTTTGGTAGAAGCTCCCTGCTCTCCCAAAGGATGACTGACAGTTCGGCACTTCTGTAAACAAAGAAGACAGGAGCATGAATTTAGACCAACCGTCCTATCAAATGTGTAATACATCAAAATCCAGCTCACAGCTGACAGATATATTTGGACGCCTGCCACCGTGCACAGAGATACGCAGCTTTGATATTGTATCTGCAGCGGGTCGTGCGCTTCACTCTGTGTTTATAGAGACATCCAGGCCAAGCTATATTAGTGCGTTAGGTCACTCTGACAAATATACAGTATGGAAATAAAAGGTCAAAAGACACGGTGGCGGCTTTTCTGTCCAACCAGCAGCCATGTTCATCCGCAGCTCCAATAGCTGGGCTGAAAAACGTCCGCCCACGCGCACAGAGGGGTGGACCAAAGCCCAGATCAGAGTACACTGCTCAGCACACAACATCCCTTGCATGTCCGCCAAGCCCTTAAATGGGATTAGCACCATGGTTGCTGTATTAAATCTCAATGACAATCAAGTTATGCCAGTCCTCCCCCGAGGGGGTCAAGGCCTGTCTTCCGTTCGCAGCGTTTCTGTCCCTTCCACTCCTCTATTTCCTGTTTGCTGATAAGATGGCCACAGATCAATCATGAACGAGTGTTTCCTCAAGTCTCTGACTCAGGAAAGAGTTTGCAGGAAGCAATCGTTACGGTCAAGTCTTAGAAGAACTCTCGAAACTCCTCCGGCCTAATGCATGTGTGCACGGATTCAAACTGTGGCTGTATATCTGTCACTGAACATGCACATCGTCCATCCATCTCGAGATACAAGGCCTGTGACGTAGGTATTTAAAGACCAAAAGAAGCTAAGAGGATTTGTCATTACATCACTACCCTGCCAGCCGCTCACACAACAGGCAGGAGAAGAATGAGACCGGCTGAACGAGATAAAGATAAAGAACAAAAGCTGCAGAGTCTCAGGAAAAGATGGTGCTAATGCATCAGAGCGGGGACAACAGCTGGGCGTGTGGGTGCCAGGATCAAACAACGCACAACCCACACTCACTCTGCCTCGTTTGATTTACACAACACGAGTAAACAGCATCTCCGTCAAGACTGATTGACAAGGAAGCATCGTTTGGCCCCTTGAGTTTTCTGTAAAAACCAAGCAGAGAAAATCCAGGCCCCTACAATGGACTTGCTTTGCTGCAGGTCACCAAGTCCTCTGAGGACGCTGGCCTAGATCTATTCCAGGTAGGCTCATTGAAGAGGTTCTCTGCACCTGGCTGGATGACCCATTTACTTTTTGCCCTTGGAGGCTTAAGCGGAGCTAAAAGACCCACTTTACTCCTACTGCCGTGACTCTGGAGGAACAACACATATTAGGCTCCGAGTCTTTGAGTGTGTGAAATGAGCGTCTGTGTGACCAGGCCTCTGCTGCATGCTAAAACTCACAGGCATGTGTTACTGCCCAGAACAAACATGGCCAAGCACATTCCTCGCCCTCTGCTCGCTCTCAGCTCCGGACAATTACTTTCACACTGATAGCGAGAGACTTTCATACTGGATTCTCTTCTCCAACTCCTGCTACTCACCAGAATCAAAGCAGAAGTCACGGGGCTCCTGTTTGATGGCCATGGGATGGAAGGAAGCCTGACACTGAGGGCCCTGGGGTGGACCTGGGGGGCCCATGGTGGGGACGCCCTGCTCGGCGTACCGTGGGTCGATGAGCTCTTGTTTGAAGCCCTGGGGAGGCACTGCCACCAGCGGCTCTGACATCTGGCGGTGGTACGGTGGCCGCCCGTCACGTGGCAGGTTGTTGTTGTTGTTGCTGCTGGGAGGCTGGGGCATGAACTGGGGGCGCCCTTGACTCTCTGAGGGGGGGAAAGGTAGACATGGCTCTGACATCTGCCTCTGGAACCTTAAGATGGAAGAAATGGCAAAACAATGTGATTAATGCTGGAAAAGACACGACAATAATTGTAAAGTCCAACTCTAGGTAAAGAGGCGCGTGCTCACCTGTGCTCAGGTGTGAAGTTGTTGGCATCCTGACTGATGGGTACACAGGGCACGGCGAAGGGTGGGCTGTGGCTGTGGACTGGGAGTGCTTGCTGGTTGGGCGGCCCTGCTGTGATTGGCTGTTGTACGTGCACCGGACGCGGCCCCGGGGTCGGATTGGCTACATGGGAGTGAGGCGGGGGAGTCTGCTCGCTCAGTGGGTGCGTTCCTGGCGTGCTGTTGGGGCCGCAAGGAGAGACCGGCGTTGAGGGGGGAGTTAATGGCTTGAACCCTGGGGTGGGCTTCCTGTCGCAGGCACTGTGGATGAAGAGACGGGGCAGAGGAAGAGTCAGAACTCGTATCATTTGAGACGGTCCAGTGTCTGCTGTTGTGCGCCTGATCACTCTGACACTACGAACCTGTAGCTGTAAAGGCACTTCTCTCCGTAGGGCATGGGACTCCTGTCCTGGCGGCAGGGGGACAGCTCTTTGGAGCGAGTCAGCTCTCTTTTGATCTTGGCTGGTGGCGGGCCATGAAACATCACTAGATAGAAGGAGACATGCGGAGAAACAACAGAATGCATTAGATAAACTCCAGATATCACCTAATTGAAGCTATAAACAGAAGTGCAGCAGTTATCTTAACAACGTTTGGATCTGATGGATAAATGGACGCATGGACAGCGTCTGTGTACCTCCCCCCCCCCAACTGACAGAGCCACTTAGCAGCTATTTATCATCCGCCCTAATGACGCTCGACTCCACGCTCTGAAAACAGCCATCCATCCACCAGCGCTAGGTAGCATGATACTAACTGCACTGTACACACAAAAGCTATCAAACTCCTCGTCTGATTCCCATTAGGCCAAGCAATACCAATCCCCATGAATCAGTGTGGCTGTAATCTAATGGCGGTGAATGATTTTCTTCTCCCGGGCTGTAACCATTAGACACTGGCTGCCGCTCTCTGCGTATCAGCGGCAGTTTCCGGGGCGCCACATAATAGCCAGGCAGAAACTAGATCCCTGGGCACAGAGGAGCGGGAGCCGAATAAATCACCCAGGGTGCTGATGGACCTGAGCAGAGCTAACAATGGGCACGTGAGCTCCCTTGTGTGCGCAGCGAAGCCTAATGGCTCGGGCGAGACTCCTCACACACACAGAAAAGTAAATAACGGGAAGATTAGACGTCTTCTCTTACTCTGGAACGGTGCAAGGGGGGCGGATTAATGAAAAAGCACCAAAACACAAACTCTTGTGCTGTTGCATATCAGTTGATCCGCTTCCACAGCTTCTCTCTTTTCAACTTACAAGTAAATTATGTACATTTCAGTGAAGGAGCCGTTACTCACTGGAACTCATATTTGAAGCTCTAGTTTTGTCGAATAAGGGATTTGAGAGAGAGAGAGACAAAGGCCACCAAACCCACTCCTCTGTATCAAGGACACTGCTTTGAAAACCAATCATTGGGGACAGCACGACTAAAACCTTACCGCTAAAATTTACCAGGACCTCAGACATGCCTCATTAGGCTCTGGTCCCCATGAGGTGCACTAGTCCTGACAAGGGAAGTGTTTAAACTGAAAAAAAAGGTCCTTCAGAGGCAACAAAAACAAGCACACACAGATACACAGCGTACTGACAGCACAAGGTCACGGACGCAACCACAACGGCACTTAACAGTGACCCAGCAACATTCAGAATAAACCCACACGGAACCTTGGATGAGGCCCTCTATAAAAAAAGACATACATGTCACAGCAGCAACGTCAATAACACGTTGCAGCTCTGCAGGCCAGTGTTCAGTTTACAGCTCCACGTGCCACATTAACCAAGATTTAAAAGCCCTGACGGCGAGAGGCAGCCACCACACCCTGTCTCCATCTCCTACGCATCAGACGAAAACATAAACTCAGAAAGACATAGGCGAGGAGGGGGGAGCACATAAAATGCTCCATTGGGCATAATTCAAACATCCCCCCCCCACTGGCTGCAGCCTAAAGGCGGCGTGCAGAGCAGAACAGGAGGCTGCACGGACAGTTTTTGAGGGATGTTGGTTCAGGGTAGCAGAGACTTTAAAACAGGCAGATCTGAAGCCGCCACTATCCACTGGAATCTAGCCCACTTCAGCAGCAGGGCCCGAGTGCGAGAAAGTGTGAAATCAGATTAGGAGCTTGGCTCATGTGATGCCCCATGCCAATCGGCTGATTAAACTCAAAATGGAGGAGAGGGAGGGAGGGAGGGAGAGCAGCCCTTCCCAGAGTCGAGTCTTGAAGACGAAGGATGGTGCTTGTCCTCAAAAGGATGAAGAATTCTAGTGTATTGCAGGGGTGACCCGGACGTCTTTCCAGGGACAGTAATTCAAAAAGAAAAGATTTCCTCGTAAGAAAAACGGAGGATTAAGTCTCATTTCAGCCCGATTAAAGACGGTTATTTCAATTTCCTGAATACAGAAAAGAACCGACCGGTGCTAAAACATCCCAATCATGACCAGGATCAACGGCACCAAGGCCGTTACAGAATCTGTTCAGGACGACACAATCACAACAATCAACAGAGGAACAACAGAGGTACTCACAGTTATCCGACTGGAAATCAGGGACAAACTGTTCGTCATCGGGCACCTGGGCTGTGAAGATACAGGAGAAAAGGTACAAATCAAAACAATGCTCCTTTGGAATTTATTTTTTTTGGAGCAACTCAAAAAGCCAATTTTAGCCAAAACAAAAAAAAACATGGTCAGCAGTTTCTCATGCGAAGGACTTTGCTCTTCTTGCTCTAATCGCTAACTGAAAAATAGCGTATATTTCACATTCCGGCCGAGTTAATCTTTCACCTTAAAACTTGCCCAATTTCATCGTGGTCACCTTTTAGAAACAAAGGTCTAAGAGATAAACACGGTCTTCAGCCGCTGCTCGTAGTGGAAGGTTGATAATAGGGAAAACACAACTTTCGGGAACTTTGGTAGAATTGTCGAATGATTTATTTTCTGTAGAATAAATACAAAACTCACCTTCTGCGATCCAGATCTCCTGCAGCTGGCTGAGGTCTTGGAAGAGATCTGGAAATATCGAAAAGTAAAAAAGAAAAAAGTTATTGATCAGATGTTCCCACAAATCAAAACATGCTGATCACGGGGACGAGCGTCACCGGGGATGTTACCTTCCGTGTCCTGGGCGAGTTCTGTGTCGACAAACTTCCTCTTCCTGTCGAGCAGAGGCCTGATGTGAGCCGGTCCATCCACATGAGACTTGTGCTGCTGGGAGAAGATGGTAGAAATGTCAGAACATCAACAGACAGGAGGCAGTGACCAGAGCACGGGGACGCACGGCCACCACTGTACACAATGTAAAGCCACTGGTCAACAATGTAAGGACATGATGACGTGTGTCCACTTACGCTGGGTGGGACCATGAATGGGACCTGCTGGTCGTAGAATCCGTCCATGTTATCTGGTCGAACGGGGAGGGGGGGCTTCAGTATTGGGGGGAGGGGGAGGTGTTCGCTTTAAAGCGACAGCGCCTGCGTCACTTTGTGGGTCACTGGAAAACAAGGACGAGGAGAGGACACAAAATCAGTTTCATGCTCAAGGGACGGTGGACGAACAGTAAAACCTTAAATATCCAGAACCCTGAAGTTGTTGTGCTAAAACTTAAACATCTGGACTCCTCTACATCGGGTTGTGTTTACGCAGCAGCACAACTGGTTCATCTTCTGATGCTGCAACAAGGCCACCATCTTCCCTCGGCCCTTTATTTAACCAACAAACAGCTCTTTGAAGCGAGGGGGGGGGTGGGGGAAGCAGCTCAACATAAACACACACGGTCATTACGAAACACATGTAGTGCATTTATATAAGCTGCACTACTTGCCTACTATAATCCGCTCAGAGATGTGGAGTAAAGACTTGGGAAGAGGAGTCTCGCTCTTCGCCTGCTCCCACGAAGCAAAGCTAACGAGATGGAGATGAACCAGGGCCGGTCACAGAGCTGATTAGTGTCTTAACGAGGCTCCGACCTATTGCTGGCTCCTACAAACTGGTGTCACGGCTACCGCCCCCACCACCCCGTGTACAACTCTGCTAGGTCGAGGAATTTAAAAAGACAAAGTTAAAAGAAATAGTGATATGACTCACTCCTCCATCTCCCGTTAATAGATGACGGAACACAGAGCGACTGCTGGGCAATAACTCCAGCAGCCGAGCAGGAGCCAGTGTCTTGTGGAGCTCGTATTAATATAGCTCGTTAATCTAAAGTAGAAAGTTAGCGTTGACGGTTTAATTGGCTCGACTCTGACCCACTATTTACGCATTGGAAGTTAGAATAAGGTGAGAGAGGGGTGTTGTACCTGCAAGATGGAAGTTTGATGCTTTTAGAAATAAAGTTACTTCACTTTTACAGGTTTTAAATCAAGAAGTATAATGACGATATTTATTTTATCATAAAGAAGCAGATATTAATGATAGATATCAACTATTATAATATTACAACTTTTTTTCTCATGGTTTTGTGACTTATTTGTTTTTACTGTAGAAATCAGAATGCTTTATGAATAAATATTATTACGGGTATAGTTAAATAAATATTTAAGTGTAAAAATGATAATGTTGACATTTTTGAAAACAAGACAAAGTTCGCAACTTAATAATTAAATTTTCACTTCACGGGCTCATAAAAGAGGTTCAAAGTCAAACTGCGCAACTTTTCAACTGTTTGCGCAAAATCCCAATTTGCGTGAAACTTTTGCGTCTCAATCGAGGTTTTGGAGAGGGGGAATCATCCGATACCGGCCCCCCTCCTCCCCCCTCCGCCCTTCCCCCAACCCCCCCCCTCCCTTGTTTTTCTCAATGAAGTGAAATTGGATCCGTTTGGAAACAAGGGAGGAAAAAAAATGGCCCGTCCATTCATAAAAAAAAAAAAAGAAATCACAGTGTCCTGACCGCGCAACAACCACGCACGTAAATCAACACACACACAACAACACACACACAGTGTATACACGCACTGTGTTTTATTTAACGCACATAGAAGCGGAATATTTAAAATGGTCGCCAAAGTAAATATCTTTAAATAAAATGGCGTTGCGTATAAGCGCGTTAGAAGAAGAAGAAAAAAAACATCCGCGGCTCCGTGAAAACTAGTTCCCCCCCCCCAGCAGCAGCAGCAGCTTACCTTGCGATGCGCGTCCACGTCCTCTGCGTCCGAAAAGATGCGTTAAAATATCCACGCGCACGAAGTGATGATTAAAAGACCACGCAACGTCGTGCACCGGTCCGCGCACTAACACGCAGTATCAAGCAGGATCACGCACTCGCACGCACAGATGCTGCTCGGTCGACGCACAGAAGTTGACTGAGCTTTTTTCTCAATGGTCCGCTCGCTTCTTTCCCCCGGGCTCCGGCAGCGCGCAGGCTCGCTCGCTGATTGGCTGGCCGGGCAGGTCCGTCAAAGGGGGCGGCCAATGGCGTCCGCGGAGGTGGTGACTTGTGCACGAGGGTCGGCTCGGCCAATCACAGCGCGGCAGGGGCTGATATTTATGAATGGCTGGATTTCATTCACGCTTCCCCCCCCCCACCCTCCCCCCCAGTGTTTTTCTTAAAGGTACAGCTGCGGTGGAAATGTACTGAAGACGTAACTGTAACTGTAACTGTAACTGTAACTAATAACTTAGTACATTAACCCCGACACTGTAATCAATTATTATTATTTTACGTGAATGATTCCATTTCTGTTGATTACGTCACTGTTCAGAGGGAATTATTTACTTTTTAAATCAGAATCAGGTTTTATTTCCAAGCAGGTTTACACATACAAGGAATTGGATGTGGTGCGTTTGAGTATTAATATAAAAAAATATAAAGATTTGGAAACAAAAATGTAATATGAAAAGTACAACAAGCGCCCGGGGAGGGGTTGTGCAATATGTTGTAAATAAACACTCGAGACTGGATTGTGCAATGTACTGTTATTTGCCACAGGAAGTTAAAGTGTCATAACAGTTGTTACATTATATTTATTACACACCATATTTTTAGATAAGAGTAGTAGACGATTAAGATTAAACTATCTGCAGTACAAACTGGTAAACAGTCCCTAATGAACGTGAATCATACGCCTCGTTACAACCCGAGTTGATAGAGTTCCAGATTACGATGTTTACGTTAGCCGCATTACGTGACATTTCACACATACTAACACCGTAGTAACACGTCCACAGACAGTAATTGGAATAAGTATAATAATAATGTTTGATTTAATGATATATACAACTGTATCGTCTGCATACATGTGAAACCCACTGATTTAGTTTCTTTCTGCTTCTCTTCTAGATTCTTCTCACTTCACTTCACATGTGTTTAACAAAGTCACACAATCAACACTGAGTGTGTTTTTATCAAACACACTCAGTGTTGATTCAAACACAATCTGACTGGTTTTAATTGAAGTGTGTTTTGTGAAGGAAGTGGAGATGATGAGGTCATCACTTTGACCAGATAAGAATAAAATGTTCTTCAGACCTTTATTGACTCTGGATGAAGGTGATTAACGCTGGTGATCATGTGACCTTTCATCTGGTTTCTAATCCTGTTGCTCCTGTTTTCAAACATGTAGCGTGAGAAATACTTCATCACTTCATACTAGCATTACCTGTTTCATCATATAAATGCATGTATTTATATATTATACTGTATATATCACACATGTATGCATATGTCTGTATCATATTGAATTTGCTTTGGATAAATGGAATCATTTAATCCCACACCGGACTCCAGGGACAGTAGTTTGTACGTGGGAATCCAAATAAAAAGTAATTTAAACATATTTAAACATATATTGATCCTAACTAAATACTTGAATAAAATTCACAATAATAACAACAACATAGTCTGAGAAGAATAAGTCTAATTTCAATACTGGACTTTTCATGATGACATGAGTATTTTTTACAGTGTAGTATTCGTACTATTACTTAAAACTTGTACCAGTGAAATCTGCTGAGCTCACTCATATTTCCCAGAAAATGAACTGTTGTGATTTTATCGAGGCCGTGACCTTATATTTTAGCGCTGCCACATTTTACGGCACATGCTCTGAATAGAGGAACACAGTTGGTATGTTGTTCATCTTATTAAACACTTTGGTGGCAAAGTGTCGAGATCTTTAAAAGACTTAAAACTGATCTAAAGTGCGATACAAATCTCTCACTGCTTTAAAATAACAAAAGGACTGTTAATATGTATTTGATGGAGAATAAGACATCACCATTCCTGCCTGTTTACTCACATGCACGTGTGCACAGGAGCGGCTGTTGAAGGCCAAAGGTTAAAGGTCACAAATAAATAACCTCTGTCATTATCACCTGCAGTTTCCAAATCGGGAATCTCTGGTATAAACTCACATCACTGCAGACGTCACTCTGTTTAAAGCGAACTCCAGCAGCTGGTATGAAAACTATAATCCCCGGCAAATCCCCGCAGCCACGATGCAGAGATTATGAGCCTGCTGCCGGGGCAATAATAGTAAGAACAGACAAACACGCGTCGAGCTGCCACATCGGATACAGAGCTATGTTTGTCGTTGGACGTCTCCGAGGTCTAAGGCCAAAGGCAAGCAGCTTGTCTTTCACGGCCTCCGCTCGGAGACGTATCTCTGAAAAGTGTGGAGGTGAGACTGTTCAAAAATATCCCCGCTGTCAAAGTTAATTGTACATGTGTGTGTGAAGCATTAAATAGCAGAGGACACGTCTCAGTCGGACTATTTCTAAAGCTGCAGCCTGCAGGCCCCACGCTGCACCGCTCGGCTTGTGCGGATGTGGTGGGTGGTCATTTGGAGGCGTGTGGAGAGCGAGCACATTGCGTTGCTGTTCTCACGCTTTCCTTAAATAAATGTGCCATATGCAGAGGGCGACACGCTGCTTGTGTACATACACTGCCCTCTCTCTCTCTCTCCGGGTAACCGTGGGTGTGAAGGTGGAGCAAAGGTTTAAGTCGCCAATGTCCTGTTCCCTCGAAGACGACCACTGTAGGTCAGTGTGACACTGAAGTAACGGCCAGGTCAGCGGCGTCGCCTGCTGAGAGCGATGTCGGCTAATCCTGCTCCTAAGACTGCTCCACTCTGCCAGGTGAGAAAGCTGCTGAAGGAAGATGATGTTTTACTCTGTGACGTCAACGCATTCTTCACTCGAGTGCTTGTGTTTGAAAAGTACAAGCTCTGAAATGTACTCACGTGTACAAAGTTCCCCTCTGAAGGTCATTTCTATTCTGGCTGCAAAGCAAACTGAGACACATTTCACGTTAATACAGTTTTAATATCAAATATAATATAGTTCAGATATTTGTGCTGCAATGTCGCAAGTCAAAGTAAAATGTTGACAGAAAAATACCCGAGTAAAGTACAGATACTTGGAAATTCTACTACTGCATTAGTAAAGTCACTGAGTATTTGTACTTTGTTATACTTCCCACTTCTGTTTTTACTTAATTAATAAAACAGTGTAGAAATAATCACAGTTATAAGTAAAAGTCACGTTTTAGTCAAACCCTTTTCATTCATAAACCACATTAAAAATGTTCATCTGGCCAATGCCTGGTATCTTATTTTCTACAAACATTGCCTGTATACGATTATACTATATATTATATAATTATATCTTATTATACAATTATTTCTAAAATCTGTAAACGTGATTTAAACATGCTGATGTGATAACAGACTACAGAGGGTTAAGTAAAAGTACTGAAGTATCAGCATCCATTAAACTTAAAGTTCCAAAAGTAAAAGTACTAACTATTTACTTTTTTCCATTTCATTTTATCACTGGACCATAATCATTGATGCATTAAACTTTAATGTTGCAGCTGCTAAAGGTGGAATTAATTTTAACAACTCATTTTTTACTACTGTAGCTCGTGCATTTCCCCTTGAGAATCAATAAAATCTTATTTTAACCTCTAATGAAATGAAATCATTTTTTATTAGTTATTGTGTTTAATTAATCTGAGTCTGAAAACATCTGTATAAGATGCTTCATGTTCATTTTCCCACCGACTTGTGTCAGTTCCCTTTAAAAGGTTCAGAGGTCGTTAATGACTGAACGCTTCAGGACAAGATGCTGAACAGACTTTGTTTTGTCGAGTCGCTGAGAACTTTGAACTTTTCCACCAACCTGAGTGAAAAAGTGCTTTAAAAAACAGGAAAAACTCCCCATCAGCAGATTCCAGGGGCCGAATAAAACTCTGTTCATTCCTTCATCCCATCAGTCGAGTCACAGCGATGAAGCGCATGTGGGGGAGATTATCACCGTACAGCTCAGAGTCTCGTTCGTCCGTCCCAGCTTCTGTTAAAATGCACATTTCAAAAAGAGTTTGAAAATGGAAAGTAGCCTCCGGGTGCAGGATGCTCTCGCTGAGGGACAAGATGTGACTTGCCTGCTATTAATAGCACTTTGGGAGATAATTCCTGCCTTGTTATCTTAGCAGCCGGACTCAACAAGCCTCGCCAGGGGCAGACTCTTCTGAGGCTCTCAGTTGTATAACCAGACTTTCCTTTATTACCGTTCTCTCTCTGCTTGATTCAACCTCCTGCTCCTTTGACATTTTCTTTTTTCTTTACGATGCCATGTCTTTCCACAAACACACTGCTCCTGTTGGATCAGTCCTCTGCAGGGTTTTGGCCACAAATGGAAGGGTTAGAACAAACAGAGAAATCGAACCTGGTGATGTCGCTGTAGAGGAAAAGATCATTTTAATAATAATAATAACCCAAAAATGTATTTCGCCTTTCAAGGGACCATAGGACGCTTCCCATATTTGAGGGAGGACACATTTAAGGTGATATAGACAGAGACAGATAGAACCAGACCAGGTCCAATGCAGTTTTGAACAGATGAGTTTTGAGTAGCTTGTTGATTTGGTATTGCTCTCTCTCCTGAAGGCCTCAGTCTGGTGTGGGGGGGTGAGGAGCAGACCCACTTTTATTGCATAATTTCCTCAGAAGCCCAAATGTCAACCTGCTGGTGGAGATGCATGAAAAGCCAGAGGGAAAGCTACGTCATCTGGGATCTGTGGACGTCTGGTTGAAATTTTATTGCGATTATTTCCAGTAGTTTCCTTCGAGGAGGTTGTTTTAAATACTTAATTTGTAGCGGATCCGGATAAACAGGCGGATCCAGGAATTTCCTTTCATTTTCCTTATCGTGGTGAAATAGAATATCCCTCTAGTTTATCTTTATTACCCGAGATATTTCTCGTGTTAATGGTCAAACCTCATTGCTCCAGTGCATTATCGGCACCGCTTCCAGTCACCAGTGTATCATGGGCTGATATCCAGAGACAGTCTCCAGTCAAACCAGTCTGCATGTCTGTGAACCGTGGAAACAGAAATCAATCCCTCCATCGAGTTCTCCAACCAGTGTAATACCTATAGGATGCTGAAATCAGGATATGTTGTTTACGTGCTTCAACACAAAAACCTGATAATAACCAGTGAACCAATGTAAACACAGTCACTGCTTGAACGAGACAAACTCCTTCTTTGTTTAACTGCTTTTAAAAATCTGCTTTTAGTTTGTAGCTAAATGTCTTTTAGTCGCTGGTGAAAGTCCTGATTCACTTCCGTGGTCGGCATAAACATAAAGAAAAATCCAAAAGCACCGACATCACCAGGATCTGTGATTATTGATTTGTAAGGTTAAAGAAAACAACACACTTCATATTCGAGCTCTTGTGTTTATTTGGTCAAATGTCCATCAGCTAGCAGACAGTGGGGGGAAGAGACAGACACGGGGCAGAGGCGGGACTATTGATTCCTCGACCTCCTCCATCCAATCAGGTCCTGGTACAACACGGGGGGGGGGGCGTTCTGCCCTTGACCCTCTGTCGGCTGAGAGCCCCCCACCACCCTGACCCTGAGGGGGGGGGGGGGCGTGTGATGACTCTCATCTGTGACTTTGATGATTTTTATGCACATGTGGAACAACCGCTCGCTGCATCTGTGCCTCTGATGTCACTCGATAGCACTAATCAGTCCCAGGACCAGGAGGGTGTCACACTGCGGCCCGGCCTCAGAGGACGGGGGGCTGGGGCGGATCCACATTGGGGGCAGATGGAAACAGACGACTGTGATTCTGTTGATTACTGAACGTGCTGCTGATATGAACTATTATACAGTGATATGTAAGATTTAAAGAAAAGTTGGACATTTGAGCTGTTTTAAGACATGAACGTTTTCTGGAGTTTCACATGTGAAGGTGGAAGCAGGAGATTGTCCAAGTGAAAAGCAGATGTACCAGTTCCTCCTGTTAATGTGATGTGTGTTAAAAACTACAGTGACCAGCTGATTAACGAAAATAATCAGTTTTAAGAGATTAAACTAATTCAATGTGAGATCTGGGACAGAGCAGCCCCCAGTCACACCACTGTCCTCTGTGTTCTTATCTTTTCAGCTTCAGGAACCTGCAGATGAAGACGGACACAGATATCACCTCCCTTTGTTTGGTAACTTCAGTTCTGTGGCAGGAAATCCCATCAGTCCGTCTCCATGACGACACTAAAGTGGCAACTCTGCTTTTAAAGGGTCGAGAGAATCAGCTGCAAACTTTTTTTCGGATAATTTAAAACGTAAGAATCTAAAGTTGCTACAAACAATTGTTGTTTCTCTGTCGTCGTGTAAATCTGAGCTCAGCGTGGATCCATTCATCTGTCGAGGTCATTGATTAGGGACACGAGACATGAGCTGTGACACAAATTGGAAACTCACTGTGTGTGTGACTGTGTGTGTGTCTGTGTGTGTGTGTGTGTGTGTGTGTGTGTGTGTGTGTGTGTGTGTGTGTGTGTGTGTGTGTGTGTGTGTGTCGGGGGGGCGTTCATGTATGATCCGACAGTAAATCACAAACAGAGGAAAAACTTCATGTGGTAATTCTACTTTCTTTATCCCTCAAAATAAAGTAAAAAGAATGAAAATCACAAGGAAACACATCAGATACGGTGAATTTTTAAGTTTCAGAATAGTTTTCAGAATAATCAGATCCACACTCTCCGTTTGTTCACTCTCCTTTTGTTTCAGCAGGCATGCGGTGATGTAAGTTAACTTCAGATAAAATATTATAAACAAATATATACACATCGGTAATATAGAACTGTCTAAAACCATTCGTTCGGTAAATGTAGAGCTACTGTAAACATGCACTCTGTCACCACCGGGGCCTCTGGACGCCCAGGCTCCGTCGGTAAAGGAGGAGGAGGATGTTCCCACAGTGTTTCAGTAGATTTAAATTAATGCCACTTGTGTTGAATGGCTTCATCTAACCTGAACTCCATCCCGTGTGGGGACGAGCTGTGTGTTTCCATGGAGCCTGGGAGAGAGAGGGTCCACTCAGTGGGATTTAAAGGGAGTCAGGGTGTAAAGGCATCGCAGCCCGACCCTGCATATCAGCGAGGTTCAGTTCGTCCCGTCAGAGCGTCTCACCCGTCTCACCCCGTCTCACCTGTCTCACCCGTCTCACCCCGTCTCACCTGTCTCACCCCGTCTCACCCTGTCTCACCCGTCTCACCCCGTCTCACTCTGCCCTGCCACATTAATACATATGATCCAAGCAGGGCGACAGTTTTCCACAAACGTCCGACTCACATGAAATGTAGATTTTCTGAATTTCAACATGTCTTCAGTCAACTTAAGTTCTAGAAATAAAATTGATGTCTTGTTTTTTTTATAGTTTACAAAAAAAACCAATTAACTGATACTGGGTGTTTGCACTGATATGTTTATTTATTTATATATAACTGTTATCAAGACATGTAATGTACTCAATGGGGAATTCTACAGTTCTATAATAAATGTAGTAGATTTATGGATCAGATATATTCATTTTAACCATTTGCGGCTCCACACAGCATCAATAATGTCAACTCAAGTTTTATGATCTAACTTTAAGTCATAACTTGCAAAAACAAACTGACATACTGGATGTTTGAGACTATTTGCAACTATTTATCATTTAAAAATCAATTAGTTCAAACTTGACGAGTTGCTGATGCAGATCACATGTTGTCATTAAAAGCTTGTGATTGGACCCTGACTTGAGATTATTTTGTTGTTTTTTAATTTTTCCCAGAAACCATGAAAAACCACACAGAGGAGAAGACGACCTCGTTGATTCAAATCTAATCTGATGCAAACGAGACAACGTGGAAAACTGTCTTCAGACGTGAGCGTCCCTGACGGACCTGAACCCCTCTAATCTAAAAGATCCACGTTAACAACAATGATATACACAACTGTGTGTACAGAATATTTGAGCTACATCTACTTCCCAGAAATATACATAACCTCTGTCTGCACATACCGCGGAATACACTCATGTTTGTAAGGACATGGACACATTCTTTATAAAACACTGAACTCAACAGTGTCTTCCACCTTCTGCGATGAAACCACGATTCCTCCCGTTTTGGTCCGTTTCCCTCGGTGACGTCTCGTCTTTATTTGGCAGATGAAGAAATGGTGATGGCGTTAAAGCCGCCCGCCACCCTCCAGCAGGGGCAGGCTCTGGGATTTGCACTGTGACAGCACACTTGACATTGTGACTCGGTGTCTGACACGGTAATTAGGCGTTGGGTTTCACTGGAGGAGAGGGATAAATTTAGTTCCCCCTGTCAGTGCTGCCGTAAATAAAAACCGCGGGGGCCCTGCTCGTGTACCCTTGATGGGATTTATTTCAATCCCTGACCCACTGGAAGCGTCCTGCTCAATTCGCCGTGGACGGTTTGCGTTTGAGCGCAGCGACAACCTCGCAGGACAAAATGAGTTCGAGGACGAGCTCCAATCTCTACTTTCAATCTCCACCCGGGTCAATTTATGAAGCGATAACTGGACCGGCGCTTCCTCCGGAATCCAGATCATCTGCAGAGTCTGTGAATATTGTTTAAAGGGTGTTTTATTTTGTAGGCCAGTGACGCCAAGGGGATAAAATCATCCCTATATGTTTCCAGGCCACTGTTACGCCCCAGTACCGTCAACCCACAAACAAAATGAGTCAATAATGGATGAGGCCTCCCTCTCCTCCGCTCGGCTGTACCCTGTCGTCAGTCCCTGGTGCGAGCGCTCTTACAAGAAACCACTCTTTCATTATTCATACAGGTGTTTTGAACCGAGAGCCGGGCTCTCACTCTATTTACTCGCCGGCCTTGTAAACATCCACGTCTGCTCTCATTACATCTCTCTGTCTCCTCGTAGTGTTTCAGGAGCTCATCGTACGACCTGCTGCTCCTCACCGGTCGCTCTGGCCAAGGTTGTGTCCGACAGGCAGTGCAGAACTGGTGTATGGCTAATTTCTGGGCAGGGGGGGGGGGCTTGAATCCATGTCTGGATGATGGTTACACAGGAATAGGTCGGTGCCGTGTATGGAGTCTTTTCATTTCAGGTGCCGTCACTGCAAGTTGTCTGTTGGCATCCAGACTTTCGGAACGCTCCGCTTCCTGTAATTTGAATTCCCAACCAGTCGTCTGATGTGTGTGTGTGTGTGTGTGTGTGTGTGTGTGTGTGTGTGTGTGTGTGTGTGTGTGTGTGTGTGTGTGTGTGTGTGTGTGTGTGTGTGTGTGTGTGTGCATATGTTTTGTAAAATGTGTGTGTTTCTGGCGCGTGCATGCACGGGTCCTAGTCGCGGCGTTTCTTGAAGAAGAAGAACGGCGTCTTCTGCGGCGGGCCCAGTAAAATGGGGACCTGGTTCTTGTGTGTGATCCTGATCTGTAAGAATCAGACAGAGTGATGACGTTATTACGCTCGTACAGAAATCTGCTCACAGGATGACAGTCATCACTTCCTGGCTTTTCACAGCAGAGCGTTATAAAACCAGTCGCTGCGACCTTGTATATAATATATAACCCACATAACACAACCAAAGAGCTCTGTATCCTCCGCCCCCATGAAGGTTTACTCTGACAAAATGAAAAACAGTTAAAAAGGCTTTGAGGATGGATAAATAACAGTCGATTCTAAAGACTATAGCCGGGCTGAGATATCTGACGGCTTGACGGTGTAGGAGGTTGAAGCTGGGGGAGTGCAGAGGAGGGAGATGAACAAAAGAGCAGAGAAATGAGCCAAGACAGGATGAAAGCTGAGAAAAAGCTGAGTACGACACATACAGCTGACTTTATCTGTCAGGGATGAGGACTGCAGATGTGCATTTACATCCAGAGGCTCAGGGCTGCTGTGAAAACTCCAAAACCATCGAGACACAGCGACGCCTGACGCGGTGTTTAGCACAGACTGTAAAGAAAGATGGACGACACGACGGCTCCCAAAAGGTGAAGCCAACGCATCTCGATCCCAACCTGGTGGCTGGCTGCAGTATAACATATAAATCCTGCCTCCTCCATGTTAACAGATGGGTCATGGACCAAATTAAAACATGTCTACGCAGTTTTCTGCTCCTCCAGATTAAAACGCTGCCACGGAGTTTTCAAACTGACACAGGACCAGCAGAATTTTTACTCGCAGCGTCTCTAAAACTCAGCCCCAGTGGAGGAATGTTGTGCTTTTCCAAAACTGAACTGAATTTGTTCACTCAATACTAAAGTCTTCACATATATGAGCCTCAGGAGGACATTTTCTCTTCTATTCTATTGTGACTGAAAACGCTGCAGTGGTGGAGTTCAGTCTCACCGTGCAGGGGGGCTGCATCCAGGGCTCGCCATCAATCTGCATGGGCAGCCGCCGGGACGTCCTGTGGAGAGGGAGAGAGAGAGAGAGCCGGAGAGGGGGGGGTGGGGAGGCAGAGAGAGAGAGGGAGGAAGGGAGGGAGAGAGGGAGGGAGAGAGGGGAGGTTGTGAAGGTCAGATCACACACACCTCAGAGGCACGAGAGGCCTGTTCACACTGTCCCAGGACAGGGTCACACACTGCACCCTTTGTTCCCATGAGGAGAGCCATTCCCAGACAGGCCCCCCCCTCTTTAAACTCACAGAGCCACTGTACACACACACACACACACACACACACACACACACACACACACACACACACACACACACACACACACACACACACACACACACACACACACAGAGTCAAAGTTGGTTTAGGACTTCCATGCGTGGCTCTGCGGCTACAGAAACACTGTGTGGGAGAATGGCTGTGATGAATGCTCTCTCTCAGTTCGGGTCGAGGAAAATATGAGGAGCGCTTTGCCGAACGAGTGTAAATGTCCCCTCTTCAGTACAGTAACCGACACAATGTGAGAGTTTAATGGGCCGAGTCCGGTCACAGCAACACAAACACTCCTCTTTGAATAAGGAAACGCCAGAAGGACCCAGAAGTCTGAGAAATAAACTGCAGCAGCAAACAGAGGATTTGTGTTCGTGGTCTGTATGACTAAGTAATAAGTGGCCAATCATTGATGGAGGAAAGAAATCCTCTGGTTTTATCTTTTCCCCCCTTTTATCTTGTCGTAATTTATTTTATTCTTTGTATTGATTATTGTTTTGCTTGAAATGTACATTATTGTTACCACAGCGACATCCACTGATCGCCACGTGTAGATTCTGGCTCCAAATACGCAAAACATTAATATGCGGGATATTTTCGGCTGCACGCGGACGTCCACTCAGGGGTCAGCGCGTAACCCTGGTGGACGTTGGGGGGATGACAACATTTACGTCACCAGGACTAACGGACTTGTAAACTATGAATTCGCCTTCACAAACAACAGCGACAGCAAAAATCTAGAATCTTTCCACGTGAAGGTTTTTGCTCTTTGGTATAAAACACAAAGATAGAGATATAAGAATTAATTTGTTTGACGCTGAGCTAAGTGAATCCCTGCGTTTTCAGAATCCCGTACATGGATTCGTCTCTGGTTCTGTGACTCAGTCCTCTGCTGCATTTGCTAAAGCATGAAGTTGAAATCTATAATTGAAGAGCTACATGCATGTTATTGTTTGGCTCCTGCAGGGACTTTGGGCTTCAGATGCACAAAAACACTCAGAAGAAAATACATTTTTGATCACGCATGTATCGAGGCGGAGAAGACGAGGGGTGGGCGGAGACCTGAGGGAGGAGGGCGGAACGTGGGGGGCCTGACCTGATGGTGACGCTGGCACACTGAGCCAGTCTGCGTCCGGCGCTCTTCAGGCCCGTGTAGATCTGTCCCATCTCGATCGCCCCCTCCAGGCCGACCACCTCCAGCAGCTGGTCGCTGAAGTCTGGAGGGAGAAGGTTCCAGAGAGAGTTTGTGTTAGAGGCGAGGAAACAGAGGAAGTTATTAGAAAAGATCTCTTTATTACACCGATAATATTCAGCATGATTCACCATCGTAACAAAGCAGAGAAGGATTTGGTGATGAAACATTTCCTGCACTTTGACCGTCTGACTCTGACTCTGAGGCGATAATCAACACTTTCACTTCGGCTTTTCTCTCTTCTGCACGTACACACATCTAATTTGTACTTTGAGTTTTCAGCTGCTTCTAAACGACGGAGCTCAACACTACGAGCACCTCAGAGAAGAGAGAGACTGTGTGATGGTGTGAGTCTTCACCCTCTTGTACGATTTACTGCATTTTGCCCCGAATCTATGATTCCTCTCCCCCAGACTTTGAAGGTGGCCACTGGGATCAGCTACAAACACGTTCACACACGTTTCAGGAACTCAAGACAGACAAAAAAAAGACCTGGACTCTGTTGTAAACCTGCAGAGAGTCGTTGTTTTTGCAACACTTCACTTATTTACACATCCGGCAGTTACAGAGCAGCATTAGAATTCATTTGGACTCATGTCTGCATCCTCCTGATGACTCCAAGTCCCATATCCACCCTCTTCTAGCTCAGAGTTTGGTCTCCACCACCTCCTGAGAGAAGCTTTCTGATTGGACGCAGAATAAGTACACGCCCCTGAGCACAGGAACAGTCGTCAAACAATTGAAACTAAAATACTATGATATTGAGACAGATAAATGAACAATTAACTCTGAGACACAGGAATAAAACTGGGAAATCAATTCGTCATTGTATTTAATACTATATTAAACTGTATTTAGTAGTTTTTCACTGCACAAAAGTGAACCTTAACATCACAGGATGAACAATTAAGAGAATAAAACCTGTTTAAAAAGCTCACTGGTGTTCAACGGTCGACATTTACCAAACATTTCCTTTTCAACACACTTCAGCTCACGAGTGAAATCACGAGCTGATAGAATTGTGCGTTTGTGTTCGGCCCCTGAAACTTCACAGGTTTTTACAAACGCTTTGTGAAAGGAATGATTAGTGGAAATCTGAGAAACGTTTCGTCTTCACAGCCAGTTTGATAATTTGTGAGGCGCAAACGTGCCTGTGGCAATAAACCCGGCTAATTAACCTCAGCCTGTCTGGTGACTGGGACCAATGTGGAGGAGATGAGCTGTTGTTTTTGACAGCGATGGAGTTTATGTTATTTGTGTTCCTCTGATTGTTCTTATTATTCTGTTTAATCTGATTATTGGGAGATTGTCGAGTATATCAGACCTTTTTTCTCTGTCTAATCTCACTATTTGTTGTGTGTATGTATAAATGTGTTTATTTTGTCGTTACCTTTTGTGTTTTTGTACTTTGTAGGATTTTAATTATCATCCTGTAGATGAAAACTAGCCTGTGTGACTAAATCTGGCACATTTATAAGAATGCATGTTAATTAATTGTACATCTAAAAACTTTCACACATTTATTAAATATGCTTCTCTCCAAACTCGGGGTTGTTTCTTATAATTACATCTTCCTATTATTAATGCCAGACAAAATAAAATAGAATAAAAGTATTGTGGTTGTTCGAAGCTGCAAACAGGAAAGAGTTGATGCAACACGAGCCTCAGGACGACTCCGGTTCAGAGGAGGTAAAGAAAAACAAAAGAATGCAAACAATGTGACAGGTGAAGAGTTTCTGATGCATCAACTCGGAGATGAACTCGGAGATGAACTCGGTGATGAACTCGGAGATGAACTCGGTGATGAGCTCGGTGATGAACTCGGGGTCATCGGGTGATTCTGAGGCCACGAGCTCACTGACGCTTCAGGGTTTTAAATCAAAAACTATCTCCGTCCATATCAGCGCATCAGACATATTTCATATCCATATTATCGAACCTGAAAACGCTTGTCTTGACATCGTGTTTTTGTCAACAGCTCATCTTTTATCCAAAGCTCTCGATCCTCGATGTCTTTCCAAGTTTACATCTTCTTCCTCTGTGTGTATTCTGCAGATGTACGTTTGGAAATTCCCTCTCATCGTTTCTCAGAAGATCTGTGGTGAAAACTAATCTCTGTGCAGCAGCTGGGAAACGTTGTTTCTTACATATGTTGAACAGCCTGTGTTGGTTTAAGTGTTTAAAACTGTTTGTGTGGAGCCTGAACGTGGGACATTTGTAAAGAAGCTGCCATTTCCTGGTGACAAAAGACGATCAAGGTTTTTTAAAGGAACAACTTTGAGTCACTGGAACTCTTTAATATTTCAGACGACAATTCAAAGGAAACGTCGGAGCAGGAACAAACATTTAAAAATGAGTCAAAGTCTTCGCTTCACTTCTGTCGGTCCCTGTTAGAATTAAATGCTCGAGGGCAAACGTATCAGAACAGAAATAAAATGAAGCGTTCTCTCTGCTCGATGACATGACAATGTGGATATAAAACATGTTAAAGTTTGATATTATATTCCCTTTCTCATCAGATACATTTGAAGCATTATTAGAATAATATTGTGTTTTAAAAACATGATGCTTCAAAGCTTTCACCACATCGTTGCGGATCAAACTCCGGATTCTGGATTGTTTCTTTATTTGGGTTATAAAACATTATAATCAATCTTTCAAATGTTTGTTTTTTTGGTACATTTAGAATTAATTCCCAACAGGTTCCTAGAAACACAGAATTCCCAGAAAAAAAAGTACTCAGGACCTGATCCCAGTGTCCTAAAAGGCCGCTTCAAATCCGGATCACGTGATCCCGACCCTGCGTCAGACTGGGACCTTCCGCCTCACGCACAGACAGCGACTGTTCAACATATGCACATCTGCCTCTGCGGAGCTTTCCAGGAAATATTCCTAATAGGATTGGGCAGCAATTAAGAAGAATCTGAAACAGTTGGAGACCGGGATCAAGACGAGGGGCGGCCGACACAATGGAGACGACACATGACAGATGGGCATTAAAAAGGAAAGCTGACGTAAAGATGGAGGCCGTCTGTCGTTCGCCGCAACATCCTCACACGCTGAGGAAGAGGACGTCTATTTTAGGTGTTTTCTGTGTATTTTAGGATTTTTAAAAAACATTCTTTCTGTGAAGGCCTCTTATGTCGTACTATCAAATATATAACCCCCCCCCCTCCTTCGCACTCCCAGTCATTCACCAGTACTTCCTCCAAGCACCAAATATGGTCATGGCGTCCTGCCCGTGTCCCAGAGTGGGAGCCTGATGGCGGAGTAGCCCACTGTGCCGCTTCTCACCCTGCCGACCATTCCCGCCTCATCAGATCCCTGCGCTTTTGACTCTCAGGCAACCGGCACAGTTACTTCTCACTGAGGTAGAGCTAAGAATAGAATAGAACAGCCTCTTACATAACGCAGCCGCACTGCATTCTGGGATGGGATGGCATTGCTTTACCAAGCGAGAGGCGTTATGCCGCTGTGCTGCACTACTTTCTCTGCAGCTGTGCAGGGAGAGTTCATTCATTATATCTTTATCACGTTCTATACGGTAAATCATAAAGTCCTTCTTCATATCATATTAACATCTGATAAGCTGAAGTACAGGATGTATAATAATATGATAAAGTATTTTACAGAGCACTTTTCAAAAATAAAGCAGACATACATATATATATATTCTGTTTTTATTAATTTACTTATATCCTTTTCTTTGTCCCTGTCCTGATTTGATTTAGACATCAATCATGATTTCATCTCTGTAAATCTCTTGGGTCAGTTTCTGTTGTGTGTTTAGTGTTGATGTCTCTTTAAATGTTGTTTATTTATAATCCTTGAAATCCTTTGAATATTATAGTTCATGTATTTTCCAGAAAAGGTCACTTGTATAGAGATAAATGCTCTGTTGATATATATGTTGGAAATAAAAAAGGATGAACATAGAGCAACTGTGTAGAACCTTATATTTGCCATCATTTTAATCAGGAGGTTTTTAAATCAGACTTTCAAATATGGAGATTTAACTAAATTTCCTAAACTGCTGGTTTGAATTGTTAGTCAACACAAAACAGGAAATGTAAAGAAATATGTTACAACAATTCTTCTAAAGCTTAATAAAGATTTATTAATGTGTGGCTCCTCTTTTTCATCCTGAGATATGTTTTTCATTCAGGAGTTGATGTTCCCCTCTCTGGTTGTTTGTTTGTAATTTAGCAGGATTTCTGAAAATATCCTGGATAGTTTCACACGGAACCTGGTGGAAGGATCTGGTGTCAGGGATGAAACCATTAATGGGAAAATATCCAGAGTTCAGTGCAGGTCTGGTTCTCACAGTTTCAGGGTCATTTCCTCCAATAGCTGATCTCAGATCAAGACACGTTGGGAACTTTGGGGACAAACACAGAATAAAATCGTCCTTATGAGGAATCGTGTCCCACAACCACCACCACGGAGCTCTGTGGCTCATAATAACTGATAATACTTGACAATAATAAAAGTATTTCTTGTCTTTTTCTTTACGTTCTAAATGCAGCGACGAGTTATTTATAACAACCCTTCAATTAGAAACTGAAAGATGAATTTTAAATCCCCCCGAGGGAAAAGCTGCAGCTTTCATTGTGCATCAGCTCGAGGTGTCGGGCTATAATTACCAGCAGGAATATTTGTGCATCCTTCCTCCGCCCACTCTCCCTCCCTCCCCCCTGATCGCCGGCCTGTTATTGTCACCGGGGGGTAAGTGTCATGGCAGATGGTCAAGAGGAACTGCAGCTCCACCTCGCCAGCCCTGACGGAGGTAAAGGTACGGGGGGAGAGCACTTGGCCTTTGGACAAAGAACATTATGCTACAATGATGAAGTAGGAAATCAAACACGCCACATGGACGCTCGGGTTCCTGCTCGGACACGTCGGTCAGAGTCTGTCGTCCCACTCGGGAGGAAAGAACCATGGGAAAGAACATTTCAAATAGTTTTTAAAGATGATTAAAGCAAAACGCCCGCGTCATCGTTTCCATTCCCATCAAGTGACTGGCCTCTTAACGAGCCGCCATTCATTAACTCTGAGTAAATGTATCACTGGAAGGTCGTCCACTCTCCCACCGTCCGCTGCTCTGGACCAGAACTATTTCCAGCCACAGAGGAAGAGGAGGAGGAGGAGGGGGTGGGGTGGGGGATCAAAATAATTACAGTCGGCTGTTTTCTGTTGTGTGAGAAGAAAACAATATGCAGACTCACAGTGTGATCCGTCTAAAAATAACCTCCGTCTTGGTGTGTCACAGCCTGTTGTTGGGGAGGTCGGGGGGGCGGGGGGGCTGTGGAGCCAGGGTGAGGTGAGGGGAGGTAGGGGGGGGGGAGCCTGGGGTGGACGGTGTCGGACAAGAGGGGAGACGAGTGAGTCATGAGGGGGAGACAGAACTAGTTTTTTAAAAACACAATAAAACTGGACGAGCACTTCTTTACTGCTGATTTACCATCAGGACCAGAAACGAGCGAACAGGCCGCTGACAGAACTTCTTTCAAACAAACAGAAAATAAAGACGTTGTGCTTTAATAAGATAAATCTACTGTTCAGTGAGAATCCACAGCCGCTGAACCCCGACACCGCTCCATCGATCAGGGGCTTTCAGGGGTCAGATGCAGAGCAGGATGGGTTTCTGTTGCCTGACAATTATTTAAGCCGTTTTCAGGCCTGACCTGCAGGTACAACCGGGAGAATTAGCCACGGAGTTTACCCACAGTTTGTCTTTCACAGGTTTTCTGCCCAGACGCGTTCACAACAGCAGCAAATCCTCCACATTATTCAGACGAGATTCAGAATCTGAATTCTTTGGCAGTGGTATGATAAAGAGCTGAACCGCCCAACAGTCCCCTTATGAAACCACATTTAAATTAATGTACATCCAGATTTTTATTTGGATCTGCACCAACACACACTCATAAATATCAGTCCTCTAGATAAACCAGATTTGTTTCATCAAGATCCGTGAACTATCCTCTGTTCTATTTCTTTTCCTCTATTATTTTTTGGAAAAACTATTACATAAAGTTAAAGAAGGGGAAAAATATTCCCGGATCCACACCAAAACTCAATGGCTTCTTCCCTGACTCATATTTCATCCTTCCACTAAGTTTCATGATGATCCATTCAGTAATTTCTGCGTTACCTTGCTCACAAACAAACAAACCAATAATAAACTAACTATGTAAAAAGATAACCTCCTCAACCAATCGAACGTCAGTCTCAGGAATCAATTGCGACGTTTGACCCGGTTTTTATATCATCAAATAACTAATTAAAACCTTGATGCAGACACTTGAACATTCATCAGTGTGATAAGAACTCTGATCTCTGGTCCATGTCCAGTCTACTAACATGGAGGAGGCAGGGTTCATGAACTATACTGCAACCAACCACCAGGGGCCATACAGATGTATGGCTTCACTTTGGGTAAGCGTCACATCGTCCATCTACATCCACAGTCTATAAACTGAGGCCAGTTCTTTTCCCAGGAAATATGGATCATACCATACGAGGAATTTGTCCAAATAGTACAAAGTATATAACAGATATTTTATTTGATGCTTTCCATCCTCAGAGTGTCAATAGAACAAGTCAATTATCCCCTGGTCTCCGTCCCTGGAGCACTGAGCTGCATCCACTTTATTTCTGTGCATCCTTTCCAGCGACATCCACCGGAGGAAGCTGAGAGGAAATCTGATCCAGGAGCAGGGAGGAAATAACCGGGGGAGGGGAGCGATGGCTCACAGATAAAAGTCGAGGAGGAGCAGGGTGACACCGGGGCCTTCGTACATCAATCCTGTCAGCGCCCTCTTTCCCTCGCCCTGGTTTCCCCTGCACCTCTGACTCCACCCGGCCGACAGCGGCCCGGCTCTCGCTGCCGCTTCGTTAAAATTCAGACGGCGTGAAACCCTCAGCCAGTTATCCACTGCAAGATTTTGTTTTGTCCCATTTAGTGAAGGCAATTTACAGGATGACGTCAGAACAGCAGGAACAGGGTGAGTCAGGGAGGAAGCACGTTACAAAATGAAGAAATCACTGATGTTAAAAAGAGTTTCTCACCAGCTCATTGCTTCAGAGAACTGTTTTTTACAGGATGAGTTTTAATTTTCATTCTTTTATGGACATTAGGCTTTAGACTTTTAAATTATATTTTTAGATGTTAAATGCTATCGGATTAAAAATAATAATAATATCATTTGTAAAGTACTTTTCAAGGAAACTTAAAGACACTTTACAAAGTATAAAACAATACATAATATTGTATTATACTAAATTTGATATAATTATTCCACAGAGACTATTTCGTTTTCTTGTTATTATTTGTCCTCTTTGTGAAGCACTTTAACTTTATTATTATTATTAGTTTTCGTTAGTTGACAGATGACATCAAATGTCTGAAACTGTCAATCAATCAATCAAATGTTATTTGTATGGCCCATATTCACAAATTGTATCATAGGGTTTATGATAGGCGCTGCATCCTCTGCCCTTAACCTTCGACTGGAGTGAATTATTAAATTACCAATAAAACCCAACAACACACACACACTCACACACACACACACACACAGACTCACAGACTCACAGACTCACAGACTCACACACACGTGCACACACACAGACTGCAGCACTCTGACACTTCCTGTTCAAACCCAAACTTCCCTTTGCCTCGGCGTGCTCGCAGCAGATTGACGGCAGCTTCTTTCCTCCAGTTGTTTAAAGCAGGTATCAGTAAATTGCAATGACACAAGTGATTGTGTTAGAGTCCTGAGTGAAACTGGACTGTCTCTGTGTGTCAGCTGTGGTTTGTGTCCGTGCAGAACACAAACCAGAGCAGAGCCACAGTGAGTCACAGGACTGAAGCTCCGGCGCTGAGGTCACCAGCGCCCGGGGCTTCTTTCACTCTCTCTGGGTGAACCTGGCTGATTGCATTATCTGCAGCAAATGGATTTAAAAGCTTTAGTTCATTGTGCCAGAGAACGAAACTGCCACAAACAATTAGCTGTGTGATAAACATGCAGGCACGCTGGTACACACACACACGCACACACACACACACGCACAGACACACACACAGAAATGCATACCTGTCTCCCTGAAACTGGAGCAACGTCTCCAGTCCTGTTTCCAAATAGCATTAGCAGGAGGAGCTAATTTAATCAGGCTTGAATCCAGAGGGACAAATGTTTGGAGAGAGATTCCATCACACACACGTTCAAACATGCAACATATGGATGGAGTCACACAAAAAATATTATTTAGATGACAAAGGATTTGAATCCAGTAGTTTACACGTCCAACTAATACATAACACTAATATAGAATCTGACAGAATCTGATATGAAGCGGAATATCAGTGGAACGCTCATTTCCATTGGCCATGTGAACATCTGTTTTCTTTATGATCCGTGTAAACCAAACACGAGGCCGATTCATACACAAAGTCAAAGACACAAATCCACGTTGTTGCTGTATTCAAACTTTTGTTCACTTTACCACGAACCCAGCGATTTTTAGTTGGTTAATAACAGTTGGTTATTTCCGTGTGTGGGTTTAGATTAGAGGAGGAAATGGAAGAGTTTCAGGGACTCGTGTCTGAAGGAGACGGGGAAGGAAGAGAACAGGCAGATACTCGCAGGTTGCGTTGCGTCACTTGTGCGATTAAACACAAATGAGCCAGTGGCCAAACTCACACAAGTAACACAGTGTGAACATTTGCTTTGCGTTTGGCCTGAATTCAAGATTAAAGTCCAGGATTTTCACGAAGGAGACGCAAGTTATTTTCCCTTTGAAACCAATAAGTTTCATTTATTTATAAACCTTAACTGTGTGATTATTATTATAACTAAATCAAACGCCCCATGAGGACTTCAGAAGTGAAGAAGTCACTTTGGAGGATTTACCTGAAACTGCGTCACATGACAGTTTAATGATTAAACTCATCTGTGCAGAGGTGCAGCCCTTCATGAAAACTCACGGTGACTGATTTGAGTCATCATTGTTTCTTCCTGCAGAATAATTTCTCTCCCCGCGTCCGTCTCTCTCCCCCTGCGTCTGTCTTTTCTCCAGCCTCTAACCCTGAGATCTCCATGGAAACTAGGTTTTGTTCAATCAGCGCAGATGTAGAGACGAAGAGAGAGACACAGAAGTCGGGTTGAATTTAGGAAACCTCGGTGAGTAGAGAGCTGGTTATTTTACACTGTTGGTGAAACAACTGCAGATTCTTCATACAGGTAAAAACTAAAGAGTTTATTTAAGAGAATAAATAACTACAACTTGAACTTTTTGATGTCAATGGGAGTGAATTGATAAGTTTTATACATTTATAACTCGTCTATCTGCAAACAAAAGTTAAAGTACTTGTAATACCCAGCACCAGTGACTCATTAGAATTGGTCCCTGATGAAGAAGAACTCTAACAGTCATTTATTAAAACCTTCCGATTCCTCTTTAGATCTTTTCAAGACATTTCGTTTTTAATAAATCGATTTTATCAAATTTATTTGACCTCGCAAACACAAATGTCTTCCTCCAAAGAGACTCAACTTTAATTGAAATAAACATGATCCTGACGCCTATATTTTCCAAAATAAAAGCATATCTCAGTTAGACTCTGGTAAATGTCTTTATCAGTCAAACTTTAATGTTGAAAACGTGCAGATAAATGTTGTGATATATTTTCTTTTTTGACTTGTAGTTATTTATTTCAGACGCGAGGCTCCAGAGCGACAGAGGAGAACTGACCTTTACATGAACAGTAGCAGCAGATAAGCAGTGAACATGCACATTCATCCGCTGGCGTCACACACTGCTGAAATGTCCCTGCTGCAAATATCAGACATTCCTGATGAGGACAAACTGTTTTTAACAAGCAGCTGGAGCAACGGGAGCGGAGCTGCAACGCTCATGTGCGTTAAAGAGGCACGTACAGATGTTTAAATGTGAAGCACTGAGAATCAGAGCAGCTGTGATGAGAGGCCGATGCAGGCAGATGTGAACGATAAGATGACGGAGACCAGAGGTGGTCACATGACTTGACCCTGAGGCAGACGAGTCACGAATCGGAGGACGCTAGACTCGCTGACATCACTGATTCAAGACTCGACACTAATGAGGATAGCTTGCTGAGATTTTTACTTTTTACAGCTTCCAACGTGTCGAGTTCCCAAAACTCTGGTTTCTGTGTGAACGTGTAAAACGGAGCTTTTGGGAAACAACTCTGATATTTTACGAATCTTTGATGCAAACTTTATCGCCACCTACTGGCCCGGCACGCTCGTTTGCAAACACGTTAGTGGAAACTGAATTCCTGAACTCTCTGCTCCGACTCACCTTGCATGCAAAACTTCAGCTCCTTGGCGTCTGTGACGGTGCTGGACGGCATCCGCTCAGGAACCTTCTTGCTCATGCGGTTGTAGTGCCTCCTCTTCTTCGTCTCGCCCCACAGGTTGGAGCCGCCGTGCATGCTGGGAATGTTGAGCACGCCGATGCCCTCTAAGGAGGTGTTGCTGAGGTCCAGGATGATCCCGTCGCACTGAGCGGAAGTGAGAGGACACAAAGAGCGAGGGTTGATCTTTTAAGGGTAATTAAGTCATGATTTATAGGTTGATGTTGATGTGAGATGACACAGTTTGCCCCAGAGGCTCTTTGTTGCTTTAGTGATCAAGCTGCAGTGTGTGTGTGTGTGTGTGTGTGTGTTGTATCACAGTTGGAGCCACTTTGTGCGCCACTGATTTGTTTATGAGTCCAAGATTTACTTTGTCCTGATGCATTACTCGTACAGGAGCCAAGTGTGCAGCTCCGTCTTTATTAACGGCCATAAAAACACAGTAAGTCTGCAGATATCTGCAAATGGTGAATAAAAATGAACAGATATAAAGAAACACCATCTGTCGCTGCTGGCTCGCCTCTGAGTTACATTGTGTTTCGCCTCATCTGCATTCGACAAATCATTTAAACACACCAGAGAACTTCAACGACACACAACTGTGACTCACACAGAGCTGAGTCACGCAACAAACACAAACACACTGGACTTTGCCGATCGCCCACGAAGACGAAGCAAGAAGAGTAAAGTGTGAAATAACATGTAACACATGTGGAGTATGAGACATGGAGACAATCAAATACACAAACGAGAGGAGACACACAACAACACTAATGTCTTTGAAGCACGTTTTCAGAAATTTATAGAAATATCACTTCTTCGAATTGAGGATTGTTCTATTTTCCACCAAATTAGTTCTGGTGCGTTATCTACAACCGACCGTGTGCGTTTGTTTCCACGGCTACCACGCGATCGCTGGAGAAACATCGGAACCAGTGACATCAGCAGTTATGGGAGGAGCTACTGCAAGAAGCGTTACGCCATTTCCAGATGAGACGACTGGAAAACTTTACAGTTTAGTTTTTATTCTTCTGTTGTTGGTGTTTATTTCCTGTTTTTATCTAAATGATTGTTTTTTAACAGCAGCTTGTAACTTTGGTTTTAAAAGGTGCTTCATAAATAAAATGTACCAAGTTACTTTACCTGAAACCAGTTCATCTTCCTGCTGCTGTAAAAATAGTTAAATCTCCGGTAGAAGAACATTTTTGGAGCCAAGTGTGAAACACAGGGTGAGAAAGTCAGAAAGTCGAACAGATCCAGGACCAGCAGATTAACAGTGAAGAGCAGCACCAGCCTCAACCTTTAATAACGTAGTCGAGCTGTGGACAGTAAGTAAGATGTGTTGTCACATTTTCCAGGGCATAGATTTACTTACATGAATTAAAACATCTTGATTATTTCTCTGTGAACATATATAACTTTCCAAAGTTGATCTAACTGGATCTTTTGAATTGTTCTAAATGAAGGAGAACGAAGGGACAGAGCTTGTTTGCACTCGGTTTCCTCAGAGGTGCGTTTGTGTCTCTGACAGAATCTGACAGAATGAGGCACTAAGTGACTTTAAGGAGCATTAATCTGATGATGTGCTATGAATAGAACCGCCGCGGCAAAGTGGCAAGACTCCTTTGGTATAAATGTCTGTGACGTCTTTTAGAAAAACATGAAAAGAATAACAAGCCTGTCAGAGAGAAAAAGACAGGAAAGCAAACAAAGTGTGCGGATGTTGTTGTTCGTGATCTAACACAATGTATCTGGAGTATTTAAGGATAAATACAACAACGGCTCGTTTTGTGTAACCACCAGTTTGTGACTCACCTCCACTTCTATGCACTCGTTCAGCTTCTTGCAGGTGGCAGAGATGGTCTCAGTGGTGCCAAACTCAAAGTACCACAGCTTGTTCTTCATTCTGAGGGACACACAGGACACACGGCTCCTTTTTAGATGAACACACATATTTTCATCGTGAGCCTCCGGCCTGATTTGTATCGGGTGCAGCGGACACATATTGAAACTGTCCGGGGCCTGGAGTCATCTCACATTCTGCGGCCATGTGGACACGGAGGTCAAAGCTCCACTGAGGCCGCCTGAAGCTTTAAAGTGGAGACACCGGCACCACAAAACATCAGGAGTTTGATACTGAGCCACAGAACTTTAACCCCGGCGTCTATCAAACTGCCCCTTTGCTGTTTTTCATCAAAGCAACACACACTCATCTCTGAACACGCTCATGACAGGAGAGGAGATGTGAGCATCACCTCGAGCTGGGACACAGGGGGAAACATGGCTGGTGGAGACCACGAGGTCAAGGTGTGTGTTACTGTGACCATCCAGCCCACAGGACTGAGAGCAACATCTGTGCCCTGCAGCTGGATTCGTCAGAGGTGACCTGACCGATGCGGTTCTGTGGACATCCGGAGGAGTTTGAGAGCCGAGAAGTTGGAGGTTCCCTGAGGCTGATTTCAAACCTGCCATGTTCACGCCGGTCACATCACATTCTTCACACGTTCCTCTGGAAATGACAGCATTTCATGATATGACCGAGGGTTCACTGGCATGTGGACGTGCTGCTGATAGTGACAACACCGCTGTTGACACAACAGCCCTGTGTAATGTGGGCGCACCAATACCAAGGTTGTGAACCAGCAGGGCTCCGAGAACAAGAAGAGGACGTGAAACATTTAAACACGACCTCCAGGGACCAAGGTTTAGATATTATTCTTTCTCACTTTATAAAATAAACGAGGAGAAAGAACAGCCAAGTCTTTAAAAACAGTTTTTTACCCTGAGTGTAAGTGAAAAGTCTTAAGCCGCTGTACTTGTTGACATGTTTTTCATCCCTGCTAATTGTCTTTCTGTCCCTCGCTCTCCCTCTTCCACCTTAATGCCTCCCCTGGAACCTGCGCTGCTGTCAAATCAGGGGATTATGAGCATATTTGAGATCACAATTAGGAGCAGTTGCGATTCTCAACGAGCCGAGCTGCCTGACCTCATTAAGCCGCCTCCACTTGAGACGCTCTGTGAAAAATGCAATTAACTCATGTTTTCCCCCTCTCGTATGAACACAGAGTGCAGCGGGGAGACGATGCTTCCGTAAGCCGCTCCTCCAGTTTATTCCCATGTTTCTGCACAAGAACTAATGTAGAACTGGAACAGAAGGGAACAAACACAGGGGGCCGGAGCCGGGTCTTTGTCCAAATCACGGCAAGGACGATTTCTTGTGCCATTTTTAGCTTGTAAGGCCGAGTGAGCTGAACCCTGGGGCTTTAACAAGTGACGGGATGGTAATGGGTTTAATATGCTCGAAATCCAACAGACGTCTCACAGAACAGAAAGTGGCAGCGTAGGAAAAGTAGAGGATAGAACCTACAGACGTCCAGACTCACACGTTTCACTGCATTCACGCATCAAGTAACGATAAGAACGACCCGAAATGAAATGAAAACCAAGATTACACAAAAACTACTGGATGGATTAACCCAAAACATGGTGGAGGTTTGTGGTTTGAGTCCGAGAAGAACCCATTCAATTTTGGTGTGGATCCGAATCAGTGAGCGCGTACAGGAGTCGTTTTAACATTTCTTTAACATTGTGAGATTTGTCAACATTTTGGTGGATTTCACAAAAAAACTATTTATGGATCTTGTCGAAAAAATATCAGACATGTTGATATTAACGAGTGTTTGATGCAGATCCACCCTGACTGTTCTACTGAGACATTCTAGTTTAATATTTAATCGTTTACTTAACTAATCAAGCTAATTTACATAATTCCCCCGTTAGAATCCTGTGCACACACTGTACCACATGTAACTGCAGTGGGTTAATAAGCAGAACACATGTTGCTATTAAAACACGGTTCAGGAGCTTCAGCAGCTCGGGGGCTCAGATCTCTGATACCTTACCCCCCCACCCACAGATAAGCATCTCCTTTAATCCCCAGAATGAGCAGTGACCTCCTGACCCGTCACCTCTTCACTGCTCCTCCTTCATACCTGGTGTGAAATCAGGAGGACACGAGGGGCGTCACCTGACGTCACTTATAGACGGTGTCCTGGGCAGTCGGTGGATATTTGACTCTGTGGACGGGTTTGTTTTGAACTAAACTGATTTTATGACACAGTTCTTTTAGAAATCCTCATGTTCGGTTGGTTTGAGTCATTAAGTCGCTTCAGATTTACGACTCCACCGCTTCTCATCTCTTCGGCAACAACATTTGAGCATAGTTCTTCCACAGGTAAACACTGAACAGAACAGAAACTACTGACTCGTGCATATCACGTCTTTTACTTCGATGCTAGTGGGAATACGCAGGTTTTTTTAAATAAAAAGTTGCTCGACTCCTTTTCACGTGGCCTGAGGAGTTTGACTTTCTGTCGAGGTCACGAATGTCCCGGAGACGGAGGAACTCGTTCACTTGCTGCGTTACCAGTGTTGCATCCTGCACAATGCACGTTGTTCTCAAGTTAAAGAAATAATAAGTAAGTACTCAATCATTCATATGAATAACTCAGCTGAAATTTTGATTAAATAATTAGAGGGAAATCTTAAAGCAGCCACTCATCAAGATCTGTGGCATAAAGCACATGGTCGCAAAAACACTGAATAAAAGAGGGAATACAATAAATATAAGAATTGAAAAAGTATATGAAAATGAAGTAATGTTTTACCTTAAGCACATAATGATGTATTTTAAAGAAAAGATATCAAATTGATCTAATACAAACTATAACAACAGAGTGTTTTAATTGGCTCTTCTACAGAGGGGAAAGCTTTGCCTTTAGTTTGCATGGAGCAGTAAGACAAAGAGAAAACAGACAAACAACCCCCCGGAAAACCTCCATCTTGATCTGCAGAATAGCTGAAGGGAGAAACAACAGTTGCCGCAGTGTTTTGGAAACGAAGGTCAAAAAGGTGCTGACATCTGATCTCTGCTAATCCAATCAGGTGATGAATTTCAGAGGCCGACTCGTCAGACCCGACAAAGCTGCTTAAGAAAAGAGCCGATGTGAAGCGTCTCCATGTCGACGGACAGCAGGGGTCGTGACAGGGTCTACTTTTAGAATAGATCATAAATATAATCATATTAGATAACTGTATGTTGTTCTTTTTTACTACAGTGACGGGAACAATACTTTAATTTAGTTCTTGGTTTTGGAAAACTGGATTTAACGTGTAAAAAACTTTAAACTTCTGAATTTCAGTCGTGGAAAAATATCTTTAACTGCTTGTTTACGTCATGACATAATTATTGTTTTTAAGTTTTAGAAAATCGATGGAGATAAGGCCGATATGACAAAGGACATTTTGATAAATAATAATTGTATCGGTGCCCTCTAGTGGACAAGCTGTGTAACATTATTTCTAAAATAAATATTTCTTAAAACATTTCTTTTTCTGGATTTCTGTCTTTAATTGTGTAGGTAAAGAAATCCTGTAACGATGTATCTGAAATATTATTGATACCGTAAGGCTGTTAGCCAATTTATCGGTTAGCCTGTACCGGATGTTTAAAGAATAAAAAAAATTCTAAATGAAACTTTCCCTCATAATTTAACAGGTGATTTGTTCAAAACTTTTTCCCGCAGGTTTAACTTAAACCTCTGATCATAGTCAGAATGTGATCAGGCTGAATTACAGTGAAACAAAAGTTTAGCAGTGAGTATTTTCAAATGATTTTAATCCACTTTGTACTATTACAAATATATATTAAAATTAAAAGATAAACACATTGTATACCAAACAGGATGTGTATCTGCAAAATCCATCTTGAGCGTGGGGATTCGTTGCTGGGTAAAAAAAATGTCTGACACTGAATCGTTCAGTAAGTGAACCTTGAGTTTACCGTTGTTTATCGTGTGCAGGAAATGTGACGTAGGTGGAGAACAAAGTGGTTGAGAGTCTGCATCACTGGAGACATGAGGCCACAATAAAGAGAAAACACTCTGACTCCCTCTGGGATAGACACACACTCACACACTCACACACTCACACACTCACACACTCACACACTCAACGACGCCATTGTCCCCGGTGTGAGAGTCATTAGCACCTGGGCTCTGGTCTCCTGGAGGTCTGTGACCATTAGAAGCTGCTGGAGCTCCGCAGGCCGACGTGTCAGCGGCATCACACTCCGTCCTGGTGCCGCTGGGGGCTGTGTGGACGAGCGGGGGATGGTGTGTGGTGTGAGCGTATAGAAACACACACACACACACACACACACACAGACAGTGTGGGATTGTGAGTGGCAGCGAGGACGCTAACGCTCTGAACGCAGGGCTGCATGTGGTCGCGGGCCCCTCTCACCGGGTCAAAGGTGGTTTATCGTCTGCTCACAGAGCGGCTCCGTCTCCACACTGACTCCTTTCAGATCGAGCTGCTGTAACAGTGGATGGACGCGCGCGCTGCCAAAACATCAGTCAGGCCACAATGAAACAGTTGCAGCTGTCCGTCATCTGTCTGCTGCCCCGCGGACGCCCTGACGGAGAAAACTCACAGGCGCACAATAACCTCCAAGTGTCGGCTTCCTGTAAATTGTGCACATTTGACTGTTGGTGTTATTAAGTGTCGGGGTGGGAGCGTCGTAGCGGCTCACGTTTCGTGAACACTTGAGTTAATGTGTCGTTGGATCGGAGCCACGAGAAGCTCACACAGCGCTGAAATGATCAGAATAGAAATATTCAAAACCATCAACTAGAAATCACTGTCCTGTGGTTGTGCGCCGCCGCCAAACCGAGCAGTTTCAGTCTGCAGACGTTAATTCACAGAATCATACGAGGTCACAGTGACCTTTAACCTCTCGAATCAGTTCATCGGTGAGTCCAAGTGAACGTCTGTGCCGCATTTGAAAGGATTCCCCCAAAGTGCTCCTGAGATCGGGCAAAAATTGGTTTTGTGAGGTGACAGCGACCTTGAACTTTGACCTTTCACCACCAAAATCGAATCAGTTCATCCTTGTGTCCCAGTGAATGTTCGTACCAAATATGAAGGAACTCCCTCAAGGTGTTCTCTAGATCTCGAGTTCACAACATGGGACAGGTGGATGGACGGACGAGCCACTGTGGCCGCCCGAGGAGAAATAAAAAACAACCGTGAAGCAATAAAACGGTTTTATGGTTTATTGTCTTTAACCTGAACACTGAATACGTCCTGCTCTCCTCATACAGTGAAAGGCCTCACATCTTTTATGTGGGGCCCTGTCTGATGCATCAAAGAGCGACGGCCCCCGGAGAACAGAGGAATCCTTCTTTTATCTTTCATCACCCTCTCATCCTCCTGCCTGTGATGCTGGAACCAGATCTGGGACCAGCGCTGGAAACTTAAGCATCAATTATTGAATTTCAAAGAGTAAACAACCCGTCTCCCTCCTCCTCCTCCTCTTCTTCTGTTTTTCATCTGGATGTAGGACTCGTTAGCTGCAGAGGGAAGCAGCTGCATACATGTTGTTTATCGTCACGCAAACAACACGGAACACGCTACACACACACGCTACACACACACAGACACACACACTGCAGAGCTGCACCAATACCGAGATCCCAAGTGGGTCAGAGGCATTTGAAACAAGAATTGTATATTTTAGTGGAGTTCCACACAACGGCCTCAGTGACTGAATTACACAAAACTGTTTATAATTGGTCAAGATGTGACTTCGGCCACTAGGGCTCTCACAAATAAAAACAATTAGAAAAGACCTAGTTTGACAACGTGGTGAAGCCAATATCCTGCTGAGTTCTTCAAATGGAAAAGACAGACTCCAGAAAATGTCCAAACCCAATTATTCGGACATTTTCTGGATCTGAAAACCCAACAAACGTCCCCCTGTCTCTAGATGTTTGTAAAGTTTTACACGTCTGCAGAATCTCAAATACACGTGAAACCAGTTTATGTCTGAAATCAGCCTGTGAGACGCTGGAGGACATTTTCAAACAGTGTCCCAGTTAAACATCGATGTATTGACGTATCGATCCCACCGCGGTGGCAGGTTTTGTTCTGTCATTGATTGCTGACGAATGCGGCTCGGCGCGATATTGAGTTTCCAGATTAAAGTGCGAGGTCACCGGCTGGTTTTTACTGGTTCTTGTTAGCTAATGGTGTCGAGATATGCGGAACTGTGACACGTCCCCATCACGTCCGTCCCCCAGTTACCTGCTGTTGAACTTCTCCGGGTGCTTTTCCCGCATCAGATGAAAGCGATGAGCGATGGAGGCGTCCTGTGGGAGAGAAGAGACGAGAGCACGTTACCTGCAGGACGTCACTGAACCTTCATCTTATCACAGCTTGCACCCAATCCCCACTTCCTGTAATCTATCAGTTTGGTTTGATTCCTCAGAGTCTTCAGCCTTTTCCCCCAGATCACTTCATGTCCTGAGGGATGTCGAGGGTCATTCTCACCTTCTTGTAGGTGATTTATCGATGTATTTGTTCAGAAAGTTTTCAAAATGGGCCGTTTGTTTGGAAGTGTGACGCACGAATGGAGCAACTGGACGTGTATGAAGAGAAACTGTTTCCCCCTGAGCAACGTTAGCAAAGGATCACGTTTGAGTTCAAATATCCTTAATGATTCACTTGTATTATTTATATTTGTTTGAGAGAATATTTTGATTTCATTTTCATTTAGAATAATAATAACGTGCTCTGGTTTCACCTCTGGTTCATACAGATGTTTGTGCCTCAGTGTAAACGTGGTAAACATTTCCCCATCACTCCTCTGTCAGACGAACCTTCCTGCAGCTCCTCCACAGTCATTAGGAGGTTTTGACTTTTCCATTTGTCAATTATATTTCTGACGGAGGAAAATTTCCAGCTGGAAGCTCTGCGTGTCTTTTTATAGCCTCTCCTGCTCCTCACTTCAATTACCTTCATTTTCAGATCATCAGGCAGCTGCTCAGAGGAAGAACTGAGCGTTTCCACTAGATTCTAAGATTCTCAGACTCGTGAGCTGCTTTACGAGTCTGAGAAGGCTGAATTTATAACGTGCACACTTTGAAGTTCATGAAATAAAAGACCTGCATTAACATTTGAATAAAGGCTCATTCTTGATGTGTGTGTTTGCTTCACGGGACGAATTCAACTCTTTCATTTACAAATCAGCAAAAACAAGAATTTGCCTCAGGGGTAAAAATCCGTGAACCTCTGAGGGTCAAAGCTTCGACTGTTCTTTTCACCAACACACCCACAGGTGAGATCGTCTGTTTCACCACAGTCACTGAGAATATTGAACATTTAAATAAAGAGTCAATAAAGAAGTGAAGTCAGAAAACCTCTGGACTTAGGTTTGTTTTCAGCTACCAACTGTTTTTACTCTCAGTTCCTCACATCTTCTACTTCCAGCTTCTCCAAAGTGAAGGTTTGCTGCTTCTCTTCGTCAGTGAAAGCCGTCACTCACTTATTTGCTCCGTTAGCACTTGAACTAATTAATGTTTAACTAACTAACATTTATATATTGTAAGTTCACTTACATATTTAATGTTTATGGATGTATTCTGCTTTTATTTGTAACTGTCACAACCTGCTGAAGGATGATTTTTTTTCCTCAGGATCAGGACCCATCCATCCTTTCATCCATTTTTCTATAATCTTTTGTGTTTTTTAGTTTTTAACTTTATTTGCAGCCCTATTTTGCACCATATTCATTTGTGGAACTGGGTTTCAGCTTCACAATTTTGAACCAACCAACAGTATTTTGGCCCAAACTACCAGACGAGGACCTCAAAAGTGAACTTTCTTCTTTCTCTGTGTAGTTTGTTGTTTTATTCAACTATCTCCTCGTCATGAGCAGTAATTCAGTTTAACCCGGGACGACAGCGTGAAATACCAAGTACAACAGAGCTGCTCTAACTTCCAGCACAACACAGCATCCAGCTAAAGGTCAGAGACCCTGCCCTCCCCCTCCCCTCCTCCTCCTCCTCCTCCTCCTCCTCCTCCTCCTCCTCCTCCTCCTCCCCCCGTGCGTTTAACCCTCGACCTCCAGGGGCGGAGGTGAATGTAATCCTGATCAGTCACAAGAGCAAACTCTGAGTGACCCCCCTCATGTCGGAGAAACACAAACAGCAGCAGAGAAACATCCTGCCAAAAAAAAATCCTACATATCAAACTATTTCAAATCATATTTTCCTCGAATCATCTTTATCTATTTATCACAGAAATGGTGAAAAGGACAGTAGCCTATTGAAACAATACTGTTTTAGTCTAATAGTTGTCAGGGGTTCATTTAGGGTTCAGTATCAGGACACTTCAACATGCAGAGACTGGAGGAGGATCGAACCGCCGACTTTCTGTATAACGGACGACCCGCTCTCCCTCCGACGTGGAGACACGAGGAGATTCCAGAGCTTTTGGCGATAAGGGCCGACGCCGGAGTGGACGTGCTGCTTCTTCAGATAATGAAACACAAACTCTACAAAATATCCCAACTCACTTATTCGGACATTTTCCAGAGTTCATGTCTGAAAACAGCTTCAACGTCTCTGTCTCGTTTGTAAATGTTTTTAAAGTTTGACACACGTCTGCAGCTTCTCCAACGTGACTCAAACATAAACCGATAGTTGTCGGATTCTTATAAAGACTCCCGGAGGAGTGTGACAACGCCACGTGTGTGCGGCTCTGCATTCACACGACCCACCGCGGAGATCTGGACACTTGAGCTCTCGAGTGGATGTGATCAATTAACACAGCTCTGATGTGACCTGCAGGTTGAGTTTGACCAGAGCTGCGTCTGCTCCGCTGAGGCCCGAGGACGTGATCTGTCTTTCACAGATAAACAGTCACCGTACATGTGAAATGAGATCAAGATGCATGTGTGCGGGGGGGGGCTGAAATCGACTATATGTCAGTGGACGTCATATGGCTGATGTAGATGTGGCTGCTGGACGTGGCCGGAGTGATGGAGAATGGAAAGTGTCTGACGGTGGAGTCCGTAACCACGTTAGCGTATGAAGGACTCATCCCTTTACTCTGTCACCGTGTAATAACATCATCCGTTTAAAGTGCTTCACAGAGACAAGATGCATGACGCAACCGGACCTGCTTCCATCACTTAGGAGCACGGACACGACAAGAGACAATACGAGGGACTAAATGTGCGACGAACTCTGAAAGCAACAGTGCTTTTTAAAAATGTAACCGGTTGTTTATAGTGTGAAAATAATGATCTGTCATCTGTGCAAAACCCAGAATAATGACATGTGGAGACAGAGGAGTTCTGTTCTGTCCATAGTACGACTACTGTCCATTTTTAAAAGCTCAACACACAGAATATCAGTATCACTAAAGTCTAAAAATAAATATACTGAAATGTGATAACCTTAAACTTCACTTATTACCAACCCGGCTCCACGTCAGGTGTTAGAGTGTCAGTCATGTTCGACAGACAAAATGGCAGCTGCTGTTCAGGAGGCAACAAGTGTCTGTTACTTGTGTCATGTTTCATTTCACAGTAACTGCTTCTGTAAAACCGTTCCTCTTCGGTTTCTGAGGAGAACAAACACAGCAAAGTGTTGCATCCTGTGACTCTGACAGGCAGAAGCCCTGGTGAAGCCGGGCTGGCACCCTGCCTGCCCGTGCAGGTGTTTCACCGCTCGGCAACAAGGAGAACGGAAGGTTGGACGAGACAGGTGGACGGGTGCAATGATATGCATCCTCGTCTGTCGCCCTCAAAATCCGTCCAGCGGTGCTGCAACGCTCCGCCGCAGCCGGTCAGAGCTGCTGAGATCTCACCGCATCAGCACATATCAGATCTTAAAATAGATCTGCATCTGCTGCTCTAACAGGCGCAGAATCTGATACGTGCACCTGGGGAGCGAGGAGGCGTCACGGCCCAGCAGAGTTTCTGCAATGAACCCGGGACTTGTGAAGTTTTCCCACAGAGATCAAACTATGAAGCAAGGTTACAACACATGTTCAGAGACGCTTCTTTACCATCAGGGAGTTGTGTTTTTAATGTTTTAGATTTGTGGGACATTGTGGGCAGAGCGTCCGGCGCAGCCCGTGGATCAGAGCCAGGCTGTGACACAAAGTGGCTGCAGAGATTTCCAAAACATGACGGGCTGTTTCATGTCATGTCTGCTCTCAGTCCGCCGCTGCAGGCCGTCACGCCAGCGCTTCCCCCCCGCGCCGCGGCGCCCTGAGAGATCTGGCAGTAACAATATGTGACATGTGCCGTCGCCTTCAGTCGCCTGCGTGATGAAGGTTGTTTTGATCTTGCCGTTTCAGGTTTGGCTGTGGGACGGGCGACGGGAAACAGAGGAAAGGGGGAAAAAGAGAGAGAGGGACCGAAACGACAAAAACAACGAAAACAAAACACAAAACCCCCCCGCACCCGGTGGAGAGACGGGTTCTCAGTTCAACCAGTGCTGTGTTTCACTGTTTCCTCTGGTTAGAGGCCTGGTTGGTTTAATGTCACAGAGAAACGTCAAAGTCAGGCTGATAAGCACTGGTTTGATTTTAAATCAGATTCATACTTTGTACATAATGTTTTCTTCTTCCTTCCTTGTTGCTGTTACATTTGTAAATATTTAAAAGTTATAACGCACACGAACACGTGAAGGATCCTCGAGTGGGTTAAAGGTGACCTGATGACGTTTTGACCACTGGAGGCACTACTGAGTTTGTATGTTATAAATAAAGTTATTACTAAGATGTTGGCGTCTCATCACACAGTCCTGCCGAGGGGTTGAAGAAATTTGATAGCGTTCACATGAAAGCAGCTGTTTCCAAGTAAAGGAAGAGATGAGGACTGATAACCAGCAAACATTATATACGCTTCATATTGATGAAGGAGTCAACGTGTTTTTTTAGATCTCAAGGATTCACAATGTGTGTTGATGACTGGTCAACTGAAAGCTTTGCCTTCTTCACCACGACGGAGCGATGCTACGCCGGATGCTGCACCGAGCCGCCAGTCAATCTCATGCAGCATCTCACCCCCAACCCAGAGAGAACAATCCACCGTTTTCCGACTTACAGGAACTGAGTCTGAGACACACCCAGCTGCAAACCGCTGCAGTGCCCCCTGGAGGTCACTGATGAAACGAACAGAACCACATCGACCGCAAAGAGCAGGAAAATCAAAGTCTGGGTAGAGAAGGATGACAGGATGGTTGAACTCTAACCAGGGGACCCTATCTCCTGAAATGACGCCCCCTACAGCAGCAGGAGATACTAACCCTAACCCCAACAGCACAATGTTTATAATCCAGTCAAAAATAACTTTGTCTGGGTTCGATGACCTTTGATGACACGGTAACAATCATAAACAGGCGGCTAAGGTCACAACAAATAAACAGTTTGGTTAATTCACGTTAAAAAAATGTCCTTGTAACATTAATATATGATATAGAAACACACTGAAGATGTGAAGTAAGATTGGTGGTGTCTGTTCGTCCTCGTGTTGTAGCGGCGTTCCTCTCGTCTTTAAGACCAGCCAGGTGTCACTCAGCACGGTCATTCATTACCGCGGTAACCTGGTCTGAACCTGGCAGACGGCGACTTCCTGTCACTGATACTTCCCCTGACCTTCAGCCTGTGCCAGCACGACTGCATCGCTCACACACGCGCACATACACACACACACACACACGCACACACACACACACACGCACTTTAATGGTTGTCTCACTTACGTATATAATCATCATATTTACACTCTTCTCACTTTAAACCCTGTTTCTCTCTGCGTCGCCTCCAGTTTGACGAAGTGCTTCATTAATTAACCCTCAGAGTCGATTTAACATTCTGGTCTCATGTCTGAATATTTGCTCGAGTCACTTTGACGTAAACATCGCGACACGTCACGTTAACGTGAAGGAGATGCTTTGTGAGACGCTCATGTGTTGGTCCTTTGTGTGCGACTGGAGAGACTCTGCCTGATGTCATATTAATAAAAAGGCTTCAGCGACACAAAGTGAAACTCACACGTGTCTAAAAGGGAGAAGTCAACTGCTCCCTAACACACTGAATCTCATATACTTAAAACAGTCTGTATAATTATATATGGATATGTCTATTTCAATATCTCCCGAAATACAGCATACATCCTCTTACAATCATCCTTTGCTATTCCACTTTACTCAAGCAGATTTCTCTACAAAGGTTTCCTTCGCGAAAGGTGTTTATTATTCACATATTCTGTTTTTAATTTTCTATTTTTATTCTATTGACTTTTCTCTTCTCTTGTCCGTCTCATTCTGATTCTGTAGCAAGTGAAGAGTTTTATCTTATCGTTGGTGAAAAGTCCCAAAACTGAGAAAGACAAATTCCACGTAGGAAAGATGAAAACCATATCTGTCATGATAATCGTTTGAGATCAGTAAACCCAATTTCAGCTCCTTCCCATCAGGTGAAAAACTCAGCGACGTATCCGACGATCAAAAGCAGCAGGAAACTCTACACCCCCCCGACCAAAGGCCAATGGTGCACATTAGAAATTGGCCATTAACACTGGGAATCATCTTGCAGGTCACACACACACACACATGCACATTCAAGTGCATGCACACACATACACACTAAAGCCACAGAAACAGGGCAGAGACATGCGCTGCAGAGGCATCAGCTTCCTCACTGTAACACGAGGTGGCATCTTTAATGGCTGCTGACATGGTGTGATTTCCTTCTCTCAAATTCCTCTCACAAGATTCTTTCCAGGCTGCAGGTCAAGCGACGGCGCTGATACCGAGCCGGGTGCACAGATGGTCAAACACGCCGCCGAATGAAAAGTTCGAACAGTATTTCACATCATCTTGACTCCGACGTGCACTTTAACATATCAGGAGCTTTCAAATGCGACAGTATAGATTTTATGTAAACAGGATTTGGAGGATTCGTATGTTTGTATTCTTTGTGCTGCAGCCCCCACAGTGAGCCCACTGCTCAAAGCACCTTTTCGACAGCCAGATTCCTGCCAACAGCTCAGTGCCTGAACCTACTCAATCCTCCTATAATGACGATACAAAACAATTGTAAGGAGGCTTAAAGCAATCGTATGTTTTCATATATGATGTACAATGTTATTTCTGCTCCTGGGGATCAATAAAGTTTGTAAGGCTTGAAACTGAAATCACACAACAGGCTTCACCCTCTGATTTACAGCCCTGACAGCCTCCGGCCGAGCCAACCGCATGATCCACACCGTGTCACCCGCAATTAAGTCAGTGAGATAAAGGACAGACGACGGTGGAAGCTTTCAGACTCGGCCTTGCCAGCGACCCGTCTCCACGGCAACCAACGGCCCCGGAGTGGAAAGGTTCTGGGATGGGACGGCAGGAAACGCAAAGCCCATGTATGGTTAGCAGACCAGATTTGTTGGGTTGCTAACGGCGACATCGGGGGCGTGAGTCAGAGAGCGGTTCGCTCAGGTGTCGCGGTGCAGGCGCCCAGATACTCGACCATCTGTCACCGCGGCTCCTGGAGCCACAGCGATCTGTCGCCTTGTTTAACGAAACGTGTCGCAGTGAGATTTGTGGATCGGTTTCACACCAATAACCTTTTTTAAAAAAGGATAAAGTTGCTGTTAGAGCTTATTTGTTCAAATGGAAAAATCTAAAGTTGTTGCTTTATTCCTCTCAGCCTCTTCCCCCCGTCCCTGTTTCACTGAGTCCCAACGTCTCCTCATGTCAATCATTCAAAATGGGTCACAAATATGAGGATATTCTTTATTTTTTGTGTTTGTTTACTTTTAAGCTAGACGCCAATTAGCATTTTCAGTGCAAGTGAGTTTTAACAGCAGCAGGTAAGTGATCAAAATAAACGACAATACATGATCATGGCAAAAATAAACTGAGGTTTTATCAGAGTTTGGCTGCACAGAAAGAAGCAGCTTTGATTCTTTGTTGGGGTTTGAGAAGTGTTGGGAAGTATTCAGATTAATTTCTTTACACTTCTCAATTAAAAAGTTCTATTACAATTAAATATCCCACGTCCATAATTAAAAAAAAAAAAGGTTTGACTAAGTTCAAGTATTAAAAATGCATTTCAGTACCAAAAGAGGCCTTTTAACTTCCAGACCCCGACCTCGTGTGTGTGTGTGTGTGTGTGTGTCGTTTTTCGACATAAACTCCAGAAAGTGTGTGGAAAGTTCTGGAGTTTGTGTTTCACATCTGAAGAAGCAACAAACTCTGCTGTGGAAAGATCAGTGTTGTTGTTTACAGCTCATCCACACCGGCGTCGGCCCTCATCACCAAAAGATCTGGAACCTCCTCGTCTTTCCAAGTTGACGTCTTCGTCTTCTACGTGTACGGCTCCTCTTCTTCATCCTCTCGGACATTTTCGAGGGGACTGGCAGGAAAAAGTTTGTGCGTTTCCCTTCAAACTCATACTAAAGTTTGATTATGTAAATTTATGCATCTACGACGTCCGATTACACAATGATACACACACAACCTATTCAATGTGAGAAAACCCAAAGAAAAGCATCATTAATCCAAGACGACCTGTCAAACACTATTGTCCGTCTCCGTGTGACACTGGCAGTGCCACCCGGGCCACAAAGACAACACTGACCCCCCCCCCCCATGTTAGAGAAGAGGGAGTCATTGTTTGGAAGGAGACAGATTTACGACATATTGTATGTGCAGATTTCAGTGGTTGTGTAACATCACTGTGCTTCATCCTCTCCTGACCTGAGACCTGCGCACACATGTCCTCTTTACACTGATGTCACCACTGTTTATTCATAGTCATACGTGCTGTATATGCAACACGTTTGGCTGTTATTTCTATTTATCAGCTTAATCATGCTTCAATGTTCAGGGGGGAAAAAAACAGCAGATGGCTCCGACTTTAGCTGTTATGGTGATGACTCAGCTCAAAGTTTGGCAAAGCACCAAGGCTGCCAGTCTGGTTTCCACTGAAATATACAGTGTGCCTGTAATTCCACGTCGGTGCGACTGTGTTTATTCGCTGTGCAGAGCGGTTCTGTGTAGGTGGAGGAAAAACACAGAAACTCTGCGGATCCCTGCTCGGCTGCCAAGAAGAAACACTGAGGCAACACAATCACCAAGTCAGCACTGCGGTGACTTGTTTGTCAACTCTGTATAAAACGTCCCTGAGCCTTTGGACCAGTATCTCCGTCACGATTAAAAAAGAAAAGAGGTTGCTAAGCAACTGGAGCCCGGCAACTTGTTTCTTTCCTCCAATTAAAAAGAAGAAACCTTTCCCGGGAGGAGCAGAAATCCACTGATGAATCCGTTAATTGCTTTTGTCCACAAAGAGCAGATGATCTTTCTCACGTGTCGTTATTGTAACAACTGCAGAGCGTCTCAATCACACGGTCTCATACATAAATAAACTGTTTCAAACAAGCAGAGTATCCACTGCTGTGTGATATACTCTGTCTGCACACACTGGTTAGTGGGTCCAGTGTATAATTTGAGGTGATGCTTATGGTGACGTATGATGTTTTCTTTCCTCTGGTGCGTTATATAAGATTTATGCAGATGTAGAAGTTCTGTCGAAGTCCAAAGTCTAAAAGTGATAAAAATAAGTTCCTGAAACATCTCATCAGTGGTCCAGCGGATAACCCCGGAATCGTAACGCAAGAGCGGAGGCCGACGTTTGTGGAAGTGGTCGGCCAATCACAGCAGAGCGGTCCAGCTGACCAATCATATCAGGAGGGGGGGTCTTAAAGAGACAGGAGCTAAAACCAACTGTTTGAGACAGAGGCTGAAAAGAGGAGCTGCAGCAATGATGAGGAAAGTGAAAAGTGTTTTCTGAATATTTCACAATAATAACACTAATTTAAATGATCCACCTGATGAGCAGAATACAAATACAGAGTTTCAGATTCATGTCTTTACAAACTTTAGGTATCGTTTTTTCTTACCACGCCGATAGAGAAGTAGTTGTTGACGATGCTGTAGGGGACGGGGTCTCCCTTCTCCTCCTTGTCGTCGGGGACGATATCGATGTTCCAGCGGTCCAGCACCATATCTGTGCTGTGTTCGATGTCCCGCAGGAACTTCAGCAAACTGCCGCCTTCGTAACCTGCAGAGAAAACGAATGAAACAGTTTCAACAAAGTGCATCTCAGTTCTGACCTTTCTCCTGACCTCAAACCCATCCAGGCAAAGTGAGCAGAACCCTGCGGCCATGTTTCTAAATCATCTGGAAAACCTTCAGAGGAGAGTGGAGGCCGTCTGAGCAGCAGATTAACGTCCATGATTCTGAAATGAGATGTTGAACAATCCCACGCGGCTGCAACCTTCACGTCCAGGGTGAACGTGCACAGAGAGGATCAACACTTGGGTATGAAGTTAAAAAAGAAGCTCAGGAATGAGGCGGTTTCTAATTCTTAGGTAGGGATGATGAATAAATGTTTCTCATGTATATTCTCATGTATTTAACTGGTAAAATGTTGGATTAAATGGATTCGAAAACACAAGGGCACTGATTAGGCTGCTGTTTAACACAGCCCCCCACCCTCCCCGAACCCAGGATACAACCCAGTCCTGACGACCCCCGGGAGCCGTCTTGATACTGATCAGAGGTGGAAGTACTGTGCGTTCAAAGGGTGTCACAAGGGCACGAGGCATTCATGAGGTCGACCTCACTGGGAGCGTCATGTGTGAAGTACGAGCGCGTTCAGAGGGACCACATGTAACAGCAGAGGGAATATTCCCACATCCCACAGAAGTCACCACCACACTCTCGCTCTGTTCTTAAACTAAATGTACAAGTAAATTAAATTAAACGTCTTCCTGGAAATACCGAGCATGTGCATCATCACTTCCACAGTTAAACAATATTGTATCGACCTTCTCTTCATGACGCCACCCTGCCTTCCAGTGTGGTGCCACATTTACTATCGTGATCATGAACTGAACAAAACAAGAAATTGGAATAAAAAGCATGAGCTTTTTTTGACCATTTTCTGACAGTTCATAGACAAAACTAATAACTAATAGATAATTGGTATTGATCTAATAATCGTTATCTACAGCCGTACTAAAACAAGAGTTTATTCTTGAGTTGGTCTTGTGAGGTTTGAGTAAAACCTTATTTACATTTCAGATATTAAAAGGTTTGTTTAAGTGTTTTTAACCAAGATAATTTGTGTCAGAGATGAATATTCAACCAATACCTGATCAAATGTTGTAAACTGGATATGTTGTTTGCTTGATAGAAGACTTATGGACAAATCTAAAAAACTTGCAGCTCTACTTGATTCTGAAGTGTTGGACCGACAAACCGACCGATATCTTCCTCCCTCGAGCCACAACGCTGACATCGTTCAGACCCGTCTCACTTGCACCATCTGCCAAAGTGAATATTCGTGAAGCTAAATAGCTGCAGAGACTCCAGCTCCTTCCCCTCCCTGTTTTACTTCCGGGGGAAACGTGAACTATTCAACTAAAGTCCCAAAGCTCCTGGATGTGTCTACGTTTATTGACAGAATATCATTCATGCGCCTGGTGAAGTGTCCTGCTGCTCCGCTCCGGCAGCAACAATCAAGCAGTCACAGCCATTCTGATCATTTGCCCAAAGTACTACAACAAATCAATGGCTGGCAGAGGATTTACAGCACAAGCGCTTTGCATATTAACAGTTTTTAATTTGACACAAGAGCTCCCACTTTCCTCTTCCCATCTTTTCATTTCCCTGATACACGCACAAATTCCGGCTTTTTGTGTCCTAATATTCTTCAGAGACCCCGACTGGAACTACGCTCACTCTTTAAGCCCTGAAATGAACACGAGCAGAGTTTAGACCGACGTGAAGTCTCATCGCATTTCACACGTTTGTTTTGTCTTTAATGAGTCGAGGAGATAATCTAACATGTCCCTGAAGTACAAGAGGGAAACTAGAAATCCATAAATGACTGTGGTTCACCCTCAAGTTCTTTTCTTCAACCCACTGACGTCATGATTTCCTCTTTGACTTCATTCTTTTAAGGTGAGAAAAAATGGATCTAATTTTACTCTCTGACAGCATCATATTTCCATATAAGCTTTTAACAGCGATTTTATATTTAAACTGCAAGAAATGCTCAGCCCAAAACTGAGCGCATTAAATATTTAAGATGTTTTGTGCGTTGGTTTATGCACCTTTCTCTAATCTTCAACACAATTGGTGTCTTTATCAACTTTCAACAAAATTGAGAATATGTATAATATGTATTCATGTATAAAAATAAACTGTATTTGTCTGCACAGGTTGAGTTTGTAATAAACGAGCCATCAAACCATTTTAAAAGTTGTAGCCGTGACTATTGATATAATTTTGGGTGAATCCACTTCATGGGAAACCACAAGGATCGATCCTGGGACCCGTTTTGTTCACCATGTACATGTTACCCTTGGAACAGATTACTCACAACATCTCACTCCATTGCTACGCAGATGACACACAACTGTACACGTCTTTAAAAACCAGCCAACAGCTTGTCACAAAAACTTGTCACAACCATTTATTTCTGGTTTAATCTTCATTAATGTATGTATGTTGTGGTCATAGCTTGGAAGGTTACACAAAACACACACAGATGATTGAGTGTCTCACCTCCTCCCCAACGTAAGCAGCGAGCCAGGTCGTTCCCGGTGCCCAGAGGGAGGATGGCCACCGGAGGGTGCCTGGCAAAGTTGGCTTTGTCTGCAAGACAAACAGGTCGAGGTTATATTTGCTTGGTTGAACAGACCTTGAAACGACGACGGGTGAACTCAAGGAAAAGACAGATTTTAGCACAAACCATTCATTTGCTGGTTCGGCCCTTGTATCCACCAGTTATGATAAACTTGTACTGACCTTTGCAGATTTCCAGACCACTTAATTAAGAGGGTTAAAATGTTTTGTGGTTATATATGATAATAACGAGTATGTTAGGTCCAACTGAAGCCAGGAATTTGTTCTGTAAACTGTTTACAATAGAAAGTTTGAGTTAAAACATTATCTGTGATTTCTATGATTCATTCATTCATAAACCATTCATAACATTATGGCTCAGAGTCGTTTTCATTGATGCTGTTTTTCAGAAGCAGCACCACAGTGAATGTGATGTGCGCATAATTACACCTCATCACTTTTATTTCTCTGGCAAATAAAGTTTGGCTGACCCAGGCTTTTGTTTACAACTCGTCCGATCTGCTGACTGTTGCGGTTTGTTGCCCCGACAGACTTTATTTTTATAGATGGCACAGGTCTATGCAGTTTCACTACAGTGTTATCACAACAGCAAAGATGTTGGAGGTCATAAAGAATAAAGACATCCAAGTCGTAACAAACTGGAAAGATCCTGTAAAAAGAAGTGTCCAACGCCATCGACATGGAAATAAACTATGTAAGAAAAATCAGGTTTCATGCGTCATTGCTTTTAACATGTGCTTCAGTTTTTAATCGGTCTTGACCTCGACTCCCTGGCAGATGACATGTTTTTTAAAGAGGTCAATAAATAAAAGCGCACCTATGCAGTCGAGGATCCAGCCCACGGTGCCGTCGCCTCCACAAGCCAGCACCCGGAAATCAGGGACATCGTGGAAAAAGTTCAGCCTGAGAGAAAAGAAGATACAGTGGGGTTTTTTTGTGGTTTTTTACAGTGTCAACGTGTAGAATGAATATTTACTCATCACGGTTACCATAGAGATTTTCTAATGTCTGAATTATTTAATTGAAAGAGGCAGAAAGACACAGAGGGGAATAGAGAGAGTGTTAAATCAATGTGTGCCCTCTCCAGCGGCGCTCCCTCCTCCACAGCCACAGAGTGGTCACAGAGTGCGCGCCCTTCAAAGAGACGTTTAATCTGCGCTGGGACAAAGGTGTCGACAGAAGCTTTCATCTGTCCCCCGTCACGAGACAGCTGCACACGGGCCACCAGCCCCTTTCACACCCGCCACCTGGTCCTGCACAGGAACAGCCTGCAGACCCTCCGCACCAGGACCACATTTTAAAAAAGGTTACGAAGCCCAGAGGTACGCTGTGTTGCAGGTGTGGTGGGGGAGGTTCATTCAGTTTATTCATTACTTGTTATATGTTAAAGGAGAGAAATTCTTCTTCAGGTTGATCATTTTTTATTAGTTTTATGACTGTAAAATGTTTTCATGCTCTAATGTTCAGAAAACACATCCCTGTCCTCAGACTGTCCATCGCTGCAGCTCCTCTCTTCAGCCTCTGTCTCAAACACTTGGTTTTAGCTCCTGTCTCTCTAATGGAAATCAGATCAGCAGTTTTTGTGGCTACATGCTTCACGTGTGACAGCGTCTGAGCAACAAACGCAGGTTCTACATTAATGGAAGATCTGAAACCACGCCTGGAAGCACATCGAGCTAATTGCCCTAAACAAATTTCTCAAGAGTAAACTACCTCTCACCTCAAAGCCCAGCTGAGCCTGTTGCTAGGGAGCCCATGGTAACAGCGTAGTGGCGAGCTCAGCTGAGTTAACCCTCCACGAGAGACAACAGGGCCTCAGTGTTTATAGTCACTTGTGCTCAGTGCAGAGCGTCTCTCCTCAAACCGCTCGGCTATGACACGGTTACATCACCTCATTCATGGCGGGAATAAAAGACGCCGCAGCTTTCAGACTCTCGTTATCTGAATAAAAGAGCGTGAGCACTTGAAGAGACGGAGACGAGCAGGACAAAGCGGCGTCTTTATTAATAATTACATGATTACCATCACGACACACGTTCGAGAGAAGGGAAAAGCATGAATGGAATGAAAAAACGCAGCGACAACAAAACTACGGAAAAAACTACGCTTGAGTGTTCTTGACCCGACATTCAGCGAACAACACGAGGGAAGCTGGATATTAAAGTTTAGCTCAGTGTCACTGCAGCAGACGATTGGTTTTAAAGCATCAACACAGACAAACAGAGACGTCGCTGCGCTGCATGTATCATCTGCAGATTTCTCCCCTAAGACCCGAGTGTGTCATCGGGTCGCTTTTCCTATGTGGGCTCTGGTGGGCAGAGAGAGAGAGAGAGAGAGAGAGAGAGAGAGAGAGAGAGAGGAAGGGAGAGAGAGAGAGAGAGAGAGAGAGAGACTGATTTACACAAATGGAGGTGAGAGGATGGCGAGGGGAGAGCTTCACCTTCAAGGTAAAGCATTTACACCAATTGCGCTGTGTAGGGCTTTTGATTTTTTACCTTCTTCTGTGAATGGTAAGAAGGTGTTACAGCATTCATTACAAAGTGCGAGCTCTGACGTGCGCGCGCGTGTGTGTGTGTGTGTGTGTGTGTGTGTGTGTGTGTGTGTGTGTGTGTGTGTGTGTGTCAGGAGGTCAAACACACACCACAGCAGTAACGCCGTGTTCTCATTCCCCTTCCTCGACCTCCGCAGCAGGTTAGTGTGACATGGAGGAGAGAGAGACGTGGTTTAACAGCTCCGCTCCCCGACTGAACTATAACTGGAATATCATCCCTCCTGTGGAATTAATCATCTATTAGTAAATTAAAGCTCCAGCTCAGTGTGTCTGGCTCTTTGAATCAGTTATTTATCCTCTAAAAGATGCTGTGTGTGGAGTTTTTTAAACCGGCTGCTGCAGGCCTGTATTTCTAAAGCCCAAACACAACACGGTGAATCTTTAATGAAGAAATTAGTTCCCTTCAAATGAGCCTTACAGCCGATACATTGGTATTTGTTCAAGTGAGTAAAAAATACATTTGGGTCTTCCACTAAAACTCTTACTTGTAAATCACCTTTCTAGCGCTTTGATCGCAGAAGTCGACGCGATCGAGAAGTGTCCTGGGACTTCAATGATTCTCGATAATAAAGACAATGAGAGGATGAATGCAGTCGACTCACCCGACCATCGGGCCCTCTCGCTCCAGACTGTAAACCTGCCGGGGGTTCAGCAGGTACCTGAACTTCCTCAGCACCCTGAGAGAAAGACCAGAGGAGGAATCACACGAAGTACAGGGACCAGAATGAGCAATTTGCAAATAATAATAATAATAAAAACACTAATAATGATTCATTTTATTTATTTAGCCCTTTCCAAATGAAGAAAAGCATAGAAGTTAAAATCAGAAAACCCTCTTTCTCACTATATTTCAATAGGTTGCAGACCCTTGTGTCAGATTAATATTTATTGAATGATTATGTAAGATCTAATAAATTGATTTACTGCAGCAACTTAAAAAAACCAATATAGTGCCGTAATATATTTCTTTTCATTTTCTGATTTTACTTGGATTCACTGATTCACTCTCCACCTGCTCGGCCATCACTCACTGCCCCGGCAGTAACCTGAGCCGTCCAATCACGCGTCTCTCTGCACGTCCACCTGTTCCCTCATCGTTCCTCGTTCCACCTCAGCGGTTCCACCTTTTCTTTGTGTTTACTTTATCTGACAGTTTTTTCTGCTCCTGCCGCTGACGTCTCGACTCGACTCGGCCCTCACCTGCTCTGTCCGGCTCTTCCTCCAGATACAAGGTGAACGGGTTGAACTTTTCCTCTGAGTCACGCAGTGGTCACGTTATGAACTAGATCTACTTCCAGGCTAAATACTGTTTTATACAGACTCTAATATGACGTTCACAAGATCATCATTTACTTCAGCCAATGAACTCTGATCAGTTCATCTTTGAGTCCAAGTGACAACTTGAAGAAAGTCCCTCGAAGTGTTCCTCAGATATCGTGTTCATGACTGGGACGGACCAACGTACAGACGTGAAAACAATGTCTCTGACCGACCGTCACTGGCGTCGAGGCATAAAAACATTTCCTGAATTGAACAGGTTCTTGACTTTATGACAGATTTGCATTGCTCTGGTCCCTAAAGCTCCAAAACTGTCCGTCAGTGCAGTGAAACATCTCCAAGTTCCTGTGTCTCCTGAGATGTGGTCCCTCAGACCAGATTCAGACGTGGTCGGGGACCTGAACACATTCCCAGACTAACTTGAACAAGTTGTGCAGCCAAACATTGTTTAACAACTGTTTAAAGTTCAAGACAATCTAGAGATAAAAAACACTTCTGGTATAATCTGCTGCCAGATCAATCACGTCAGTGTAAACGTCGTAAAGCTGCAGTGAGATGACGTCTGCACGATGTTAGCACGCGTCTTAAATCATCAGTTCTGCAGAGGAATTGTTTAGGAGCAACAGCCTTGAATAGGAAGACAGAGCGAGCGGTGGAGAGTTTGAGTTTCCACGCTCTCTCCTCTATGATCTGCTCTCAGACTGCCTGCGTGTTAGCGAGCTGCACGTCACCGCAGCCGTTTCCTGTAACCTTGCACAGCGTCGAACAATCGTTTTCATTCACAGATCATGCCGTTAATCTACAACCTGACAGGAGACCAGTCAGCGTGTTTCCTTTAGACTAGAAACAGAAGGATTAAATATCTAATCCTCGCGACACTGAAACGTTTGAGTTACTGGATTTTATAGAACTTCTGATACGTTGCTGCACTGATCAGTTCAAACACAGTTTTCATGCGGACAAAAATAGAAACACAAAAGCCTCTGGTTTCCTTTACAAAATGTTTTTTTGATCTTGTAACGTCTATTAATAGACGATAATTTCCTTTCTAATGTTAATAAAAAAGCATGTTGCTATGGTGATGCTGGAGGATGAGGCGCTGCGACAGGATGTGATTGGTCGGTGCTGTGAGGAAGGTGGAGGGAAGCGCTACGATGAAGACATGACATTTATTTAATCACTGTTCATTACAGCAGTCAGGGAGCTGCAGCACTTCCTCTGTGTTTGAAAAGTGTTTAAAACGTCCATGAGTAATACTAATGTGGTTTAATATTTATATCTGTGCTCATCGGGACTTCAGTGCAGATCTAAAAACAGCTTTTATGATCCTGTACTTCACTTCCTCAGAGCCACAGGAGAAACATGTTGTTCCTGATGTATAATCATCTTTAAGGCTCTTCACATGAAAGTGAGAGGGAATCAGGAAAGAGTCCAGAATTCTCCAAAATCCCCAAAATTAAAGATTTATCAGTGCTCAACCAGTTTTTAATGGAAGATCATTTCCCACAAAACTCAATTTAAAGAGGAAATGTTTAAATGAAAAGAGATAAATGATAAATAAACTATTATTTTATGTTAATTTAAGCATAATTTAATGATAAATGGAAAAAATAAACTTTGGATGTTGAAATAAAAACCTGGACTTAGTGAAATGTTCATCAAACAAAGTATTAAAGAAAATATTAAAAGGAATTATTTGAAAGAAAGTGATTATCGCCAAGAGTTTTTATTTCTTCATCAATTTTTTATGATTTATTTTTTAACGAATAAACAAAATCCCTGCATTTGTTTTAAAAACTGAGCTTTTTTCAGGTTAAATCCAGAGAATTGACAACATGTAGTTTACTTTTCACACATGCACAACACAGCAGGAGGTTTTTCTGCACTGACTCGTTCACAACAGGATTAAATCCTCCTCATTGTTCAGGTGAGCGGTGGAGCAGCCGGGTGCAGCCGACAGAGACAGGAAGTGACGTATTAACTCTGCTGCAGAGGTCACGTGACCATGTTTACGGAGAAGATTCGGAGGAACTTACCGCTCCCCCTGCCTCCCTCCGCTCTTGGGGTTGACGAGGACGAGGAGCGGGTGAGTACCTGGGAGAGGAGTGACCTGGAGACAAGGAACAACAGGGTCAACCAACAGGAAGGAGGGTGGATCTCAGCCGGGTGACGGACAGGCCTATACCTGCAGCGCTTGTCCGTCGCCGGGGGAGAATTTGAACGTCTGGTTGGTGTCGTCGGGGCTGGTGCTGGGCGGAGACTCCCCCTCGCCACGCTTCACCACAGAGTGACGATCCTGAGAGAGGAGGAAGATTGAGGGTCTTGTTTTTAACATCACACATATTGAGAGGTCTGGACATGAAGAACACATGAAGTGAGGGACTGAGGCTGCGATTTGGTGCTAAACAAATAAAACTGAAAAGAGCCAGAAACTGTGCTGCTCAAAAGTAACAGGATGTATTCATACTCTTTTAAAGGAGCACTATGTGACTTTTACTGAGCAACAGCGCCCCTGCAGCCACCCTTAATGAATTCTGGTGGGCTCCATGTTCCAGCTCTGACTGTGTCGTCCCACTAACTGAATTCTTCATGTTTTAAAAGTTTCCTGCTGAATATTGGAGGTAAACTCTGTTTTTTAATAACTTCTGAGTCTGTTTAACTTGCTGGAGCTGATTCTGACACTTGAAGCTGTGACATCAAACTAATTTTAATCAACCTGCTGTTTAAAACAACACAATCAAAGTTATTTTACCTTAAATTATCAAATAATCAGAATTATTCTGCCCATTCTGGTTTTTGGTTGTTTCCCTAGAGTCACCTTGTGTTTGGGTTACGACTGGGCAATTAAACAATATCAATAATTGTAATATAGTTTTCATCAACAGCCAAATAACAAAAGTCCAACATACATTGATATAAACTTACTAATTGTGCAGGAGAGTGCATTTTACAAAATGTTTTTTCTGTTTATCATTCTCTGCTCATAATGAAGAGTTTAAAACCACAACCTTCACTCAGGGGCAATAATCAGTCTGAACAGAAACAATAAAGTGACATTTATCATGATAATTATCAATAGATTGATATTATTTTTTTATTTTTATATAATTTTTTCCCATATTGTTCAGCCCTAGTTGGGCACGTTATCATGCATGGGCCCCACAATGATCATATAACTGAATAAACACCTAATAACCTGCATGAATTCAGGAGCGTTGTGCTGGTATGTGTATATTTCAAATGATGATTATATGAATATTTACATCTACCAAGTGTTATGAGTCAGGAAAGATTGTGAAATTAGGTGTTTTCAGCTTTTATTTTTGTATTTCTCAGGGAATAATTCCTGGATCAGGGATGTTCCAGGGACTGATATCTATACGTGTCATTTGATGCAGATCCAAATCCAAATCTGGATCTAGTGAATATATATATGTGGTTTCATAAAGGGACTGTTGGGCCATACTTTGATATATGAACCTTTTTAAAGTGTCAGCTGTGAGATCGAGGTCGACGGTACGAGCACAACAGTCGACTCGTGCACTTTGAAGTGTGTTTTTTTCCCCAGTGAATGATTTCTCCTGCCGCCTGAGCGGAGGAGCCTTCTCACCAAGACGACCGGGCAGATGTACGAGGGCAGCAGCGTGTGGTCCCTCAGGCCTCCTCCATCACACTCGGGCTTCACATTAGACGCACACTTATTGTGGAGCTGCAGAGAGGCACAAACATAAGAGCGGTGGGTGTCATCCATCTGTTGGGGACTGTGGAGAGGACGGGGAGCCCAGACTGATTCGTGGGATCGGTGAGGTTATCAGTTAGTTTGTGGTGATGCGTTTTTTCCACTGAGATGAGAATAAGTGAGAAGGTGTGTGAGGCTGCTTCAACAGCAACGTGACTGCAAACTGCGAGTCAGTGGCGACATCTAGTGGACGTAAAGAAGTACAGAACATTATCGTGGATGAAGGTGTGTGAGACTGATCCCTGCAAAGAAAAAGGATTTAAGGATGTTCATGCTCCTATATGTTTATATAGGAGTGTGTATATTTTGATTAATTTGAAGTTAATAGTTTGGAAACTGAAGGAGCAGGGATGAGTTGGTCTCCAGGGAATGTGCAGTACACTCAGTTTGCAGTTTATTAGGAACACCAAGTTAAAGTACAGTATCCTAATGAATGTTCAGTTCTCCTGCACTTCACTGAGAGGTGATACTGTTTCCTTCATTAATAAACACGTGGTGGACAAATAAATAGAAACTGAAAAGAAAATTCACAATAAGATCTCATCTTAGTTTTGCCTTTTTCTCCCCGAGACACAACTGAATGCAATTTAAGATCAATATGAGATTAAGGTTTTATTTTCTGGTTAAATTTAGCTGGTGAGAAACAGCCTTTCCTCTTGTCTCGGTCTGATCCTTAAAATGTCTCCATTTCTGTCTCAAAGCACAAATGTCTCAAATATTGAGATTCTGGAAATAGCAAAACTTCATCGTCCCACACATCTGTCTCAGAGAACAAATTAAAGTCTAACGAAACTTCCGAGAGGCAGAGAAGAGAGAAAAGAACAGTTATAAGCAGTAAAAACTTTTCCTCTGGGCAGCGTCTGAAACGTCTGAGCATAATAATCTTTAATGAAAAGAGGATTAATATCTGGACTGTTTGATGTGGAGCTGCGTTCGTCTCATAAACTGACAACTGAGCGCAAGACAAAATCCAACCACCGCATTCGTTCTATTCTCGTCTTTCTTCATCCGTTTTCATATCATAGCTTTAAACATGTTTTATATAAAGCTTGTGTGTGTGTGTGTGTGTGTGTGTGTGTGTGTGTGTGTGTGTGTGTGTGTGTGTGTGTGTGTCGTCCATCTTGATGCATGTGTGGTCCCTGCAGATGAACGTGTTAACATGAATCTGTGACTCACAGTGATCTGACACCAGACGCAGTGCAGGCCCGTCAGGCCCTGGTAACACTTGATGCTCCTGTGACAGCGGTCGCACTTTGTGGGAGAGTTTCCCTCCATCCACACGTGCTGCATAGCCTGAAACACAAGAGATTCAATCCAATTTTATATATTTGTTATTTTCATGTTAGTATGTTCATCTCATTCTGCTCTTTACTCTTTGTTCACTTGCTTTTCCTTTGCTTCATCTGCTTTTTTCTATCTCCAGGTATCCATCTATCCAATCCTCTAACTGTCTCTCTGTCTGTCTGACCAATTCTCTTTTTTCTCAATTAGTCTGTCTGTCTGTCTGTCTGTCTGTCTGTCTGTCTGTCTGTCTGTCTGTCTGTCTGTCTGTCTGTCTGTCTGTCTGTCTGTCTGTCTGTCTATCTATCTATCCATCTATCTATCCATCTATCCATCCATCCGTCTATTTCTCTAGTTCTTCATTTCTCTCCCTGTCTATCTCTCTATCCACATATATTAAATTATTAATCTATCTATCCATCCAATATGAAAAGCAGTTATGTGAAAAAAAGTGAAATATAAATTTGAATGAAAGTTAAATTTAACTATTACACAAATCCAACTATTATAGAAGCTGCTGCTTTAAAACCCTGTTTATCTGTGAGAAATAATAAATGACTGGAGCTAAAAATAAGCTCAGAACCAAAACAGCTGACGCACTCGATGACTTCCCGAGATAAAGAGTCACGAGTTTCTGTTCTTCACCTCAAACTTCACTGCACTGAAATCTCAGAGGATTCAGTCCTTGTGAAGCTTTAACAGGAATAAAAAATACTTTTTTTTACTTCAATTTTCCATTTGTTCGAAACTACAAGGTTTAAAGCTGCAACTGCATCTTTATAATAATTTTTACTATTAATTATCTTTTCACAATTCATGGTTTTGGCCCAAAAAAACATACAAAGTTCAAATTGAAAGTTTTGCCTGAGTAACAGTAGAAAATTACAGATTTTTGAAATTTAAACTGATTTAAAACAAAGACAATTAGCAAAGACACATTTTGAGAGACTGCAAATAACAAATGTTTGGTATTGTTTTTTTTAATAAAGGACTTAAATGTGCATGTCGATTATTAGAATTGACTCGTTGCATTAATAATAATAAAACAAAAGGAAATAACTTGGCAACTAAAGCACAAAGCTCTGCTCAGCAGCATGTGACCCGAGCTGCAGAAACATCCTGAACTTTACTAATCACGTCACCGCTGGCACACAGAGGACGATAACCAGATAAGAGACCTCGCGTGACCTTCGCAGGCCGTCCCATGATCCTCGCTGCTCCGTCAAACAGGAACTAGAGTCAGTGGGAGTGTGTTCAACAGACCCCCCCCCCCCCCCCCCCCACAGCAACCCTGAACGTCATGTGCACATGGTGGCGTGTTCAGGTCGGTACTTACGTTGGTGTTTCTGCGAGACTTGGCGTAGGTGCTGATGCAGGCGGCGATGTCTTTGGACACGCAGCGTTCGTGCACCGTGTACTTGCATACTGCAGGAAAAACAACAAGAAACAATGCTTGACGCTTTATATTTGACTTGAATCCCAAACTTGTCATCTTAACAACCAGAAGAAGAAAACACAGATTTGAGGGGGAATTGAATAAAATATTTTATCACATTACAGATGGTTTCAGACAATAAGGGAGCACTTTGATTCAGCGGTGACAAAGACGCCGACCTCGAGAACTGCTCCCTGGCAGAATTCAATCAGTAATGGAATTACTCATAATGGGATTGCTAATGTCTTTATAATGACGACTGTGGGGACGTAGTTTTGAAAAACAACGTCCACTCAGAGGCACTCAGGCCCGACACTTAAACTCGAGTCAGATGCAGAGAGAGCAAATGAGAAGCAGAGAACGAGGGAGGGACGGAGAGAGAGAGAGATGATGACAGAGACAGAGGGAGGAGGACGTCAGAGGACAATGGGGTCGAGGAGATGGTGGAGCTCGGACTCACAGGAGCAGCAGAGGCCCTGCTTGCGGACCCCGAGCAGCATGGTGTGGCAGTAGTTACAGTACGCCGGTTTGTTGAAGTGCTTCAGACGCCAGACGTGCTGCCCGTCCTCCTGCACGTTCTGAGGAGAGACACAGAGGAAGCACAAAGTTTGGATTTTACTGTCGAGATAAACAGACCTGAACCTCGATTAAAGCACGAACCTGCAAAATACAGATGTTTGCAATCACAGCCGACATTAAAGTGTTTCTACCGCGAGAATACAGCAAATATTACTGCTAATGAACAACAGGAAATAACAGAACAGAAAATAGAGATGCAGATAAGTCAATTTTTAACCGTGAAATACAATAGTGATGTTGTATCAGGCACCAAGGCGTCAGACAAGGTGCAGCCTCTGTGGTTTTTCTATTTTTCCAGAACATCCAACAGAAGATCGATCGGACTGGGATCTGTGGTATTTGGTCGAGAGATGAAACTTTTCATTTCCGAGCAATATTTGCAGTGTGGCAGGAAGCATTATCCCTCGAAGAGCCCACAGGGAATTTCTTTGCCATGTGCTTGGTTTGCAGCTGCGTTGTGGTGCAGGTCAGATCCACCTGGGGCATCAGGCTGCCTCCGCCCGGCTTGAGTTCTTCCTGGTGGCGCCATTCAGCATTAAGCTTTTTCGGCATTTGATCTACAGCAGCTCCTCTGAGGGACGGGACCATTCGGGCCAACCAGTCGACGCTTGACGCCCATGACCCTGATCCACCGGTCAGTAGATACTGACGGCTGCAAACAGGGAAACCTCACATGTTCTGACCCAGATCCTCAAGCTTGCCCAGTTTCTCTGCTTCCAAGACCAGACTGATCTGCTGCCTGATGGATCTCACGTCTTCACAGGGGCCGTGACGAGATAATCAGTTATTCACTTCACCTCGTGGGGTTTTAAATGTCCACGAGTAAGACCTCAGATCTTGTTTTAGAATAAAAGATGAACGATGAACGATTAGAATGAGATAAAAGCAGCGTGTTTGCACTGAGGAGTTGTGAGCGTCTCCTGCTGAACTCAAACAATCTCAACTTCAATAGAAAATACACAGGGAAAGAACACACACACGCACACACACACACACACACAGATCTGTACCGTATCCATGCCCAGCAGGACCAGTAGAGGGATGGTTGTGAGGCCTCCTCTGATCCACTCCTCCAGCGTCACTGTCCCGTCTCGGTCGTAGTCGATTTCTTCCATCATCTCCTTCAGAATCTAAAGTGACAGAAAAAGTCCAAGTCTGTTTTAATTGTAGCTTTTACTGTAAATTCTGTCATTTTCAGTTATGAAAAACAAAAAAAACAGAGGCTGCAGATGGAAATGAGCCTTCAGCCAAATACTGCTGGTACAATAAATGTATTGTGCTTATAAATACACTTTTATAAATAGACAAACACATGTGCATTTTATAATATGATGCAGTTTAACAGTAGAGGAAATGATCTACTCAAGAATAATAGTTTGAAACGGTGAAATAGAAAATTAACAACAATAAAATGTGTAGAAATATTGTTTTTACTTTCTAATTTCTTTTGCTTTAGTTGTAGATTTTGGTGCAAAAAAGTAAACCAGTGTTTTCACAGAGAGCAGGTGTGTGTGTGTGTGTGTGTGTGTCTCCGTTACTCATCAGACTTTGAGTGTGTGTGTGTGTGTGTTCGCTCACCGGTCGCAGCTCCGTAGAATCCCACTCCAGATATTCGGCCACATGCACCATCTGATTGATGATGCGATCCAACTCCTGCGAAAAAGACAGGAAACCATAAAGAAGAGGAAAAGCTTCTTCTAAAAGAATCAGCTCTCAGACGTTCTGAACACGACGGAGGTGAGAGAAGTGAAACATCTCCTGACTGCGACGTGAACAACGAGTCAGGGTCAGAGGAGTGAAGTTTAAAGTGTAACAAAGCTTCTGTGTGTTGTTATGTGATCCCGTCAGCACATGACATAACAGAACCATTACAGATGATCTCATGTACACACAGCTGCTGCCTGTGCTGCCTTCAAGACTCGACTCTTAGAGACGCATGTGTGCAAAAAGGCAAAAGGCAGAGAGCGGGAAACAGAGCGACCACTCACCGAGCTGTCCAGGACCCCGTTGCCGTCTGTGTCGTACAGCCGGAACATGACTAGAGGGAAACGGGAGAACAGAGATCCCATGATGACTCAGATTCCGTCAGATAATTAGTGGCTCTCTGGAGCTGTAACATTTGCTCTTGGCCTCCCTCCAGACGGCCTCGGGGTTAAACGAGTGGAGCGAGCTCCTTCCGTCCCACTGCATGGGGATCAGTTAGCAGAGATTAGCCTCGTCAGTGGGCGCAGATATAGCCCGAGACTCTAAAGAAGTCAATTGGGCGCAGCAGGGTTTAAGCGTGTCACGGACCTGCCCGGTGTGGGAGGTGTAACGGGCGTATCTGAGGCCCTGGGGAGGAGGAGCAGGATGGAACAGCCTGATTTCTCCTGCTGTCAACCTGAGTGACAGGCCCCTGAGAGCTGCACTAAAGAGGCCGGAGCGTAAACACACATTGCAAACGACAGCTGCTCCCATCCCACGTCCCCACGTCCCCTCTGAGGGGAGCCGACCCTCCGACCACGTCCCCTGTCACTCACACTCCAGCTTGTCCTCCGGCGTCCCCCTCTCCAGCAGGGACAGGTAGCAGACGATGTCCTTGAGAAAGACCACCTGGGGCGACGGCAGGGCGACAGAGCCGGTCTGGGGCGAGGGGCTCCTCCGCAGAGAGAAGTGCTTCTCAGAGTGGCTCCTCTCTGTTGGAGGACGACACAAAGTCTTCAGAGATACTCACACAACACACATATTATACACTCAAGACATTTCCTCAAGGTGTTCTAGAGATAGTTTGTTGGCAACCCCCGAAAAAATAGTTTGTGAGGTCACAGTGACCTTGATCTTTGACCTTCAGCCTCCAAAATCGAATCAGTTCATCTGTGAGTCCCAGTAAATATTTGTACTGAATTTGAACACATTTTCTTAAGGTGCTTTTGAGATATTGTGTTCACAAGTATTGAACAGACAAAAATCTGCCACAGCCACTTTCAATGTGGCGGCAAGAAAAAAATGTACAGCCCCGAACATGCTGAACATACCGGTGCTTGTAAATTCTCATGTCATGTTGAATTATTGTACATCTATTCTGTAAATACACATTTATTGTATATCTGTGTATTTGTCTTAATATTATCGTTCAGTTGTTCTATTACGTCTGGAACCGAGGTTATGTTTTCACTTTGCGTTTGTTTGTTTGTTAAATATCCGACCTGGTGAAAGTTTGGGGGACACTGGCGACCTGGCGGGTCCAGCGTTGGGGGTCAGGACGTTGCTGCTGCAGCCCTCTGAGGTCTTGACATGGCCGCAGGGCGATCGTTGGGGGCCGCTGGGCGTGTGGCCCCCGGACGTGTGGCCCCCTGTCCCTGAACGCTGCGAGGAGGAGCGGGATGAACACGGGGAGGTGGTGGCTCCCGAGCCGGTTGTGCTCATCAGGCCGGAGTGATCGGGCGTGCAGCGGCCCATCGCGCACAGGATGCTTTTCCCGTTCATACCTGTAGGGGACGCCACCACCGAAACAGAGGGAGCGGAAAGAGAGAAAAGACGGAGAAATTAGTGGAAGAACAGTGGAGGATGAGAAGAAGAACAAAAAGGAACAACAACAACAACCCAAATACAAAAACACCAGGAAGCATCGAGGGAACAGAGGAAGCTGCTAAAATGAAAACACTGCGTTAAAACCGTCCACAAATATTCACAAAACATCAAGTCACCGTTTCTCCACTGAACCACAACAACACAACGAGAGCACAACAAGCACCAGGGGAGCAGGAGGCCACAGCCAGCGGGGATCTGGTCCCATTAAGCTCTGCACTGGTACCTGTGATGGGGGCACAGGCCACTTCGGTGTGAAGAGAGATGCCTGCGTCGATGGAACGAGCCACTGGTGGGGGTCCACACAGGGTATCAGGGCAAAGGAGAAAAGGAGGAGACGGCAGCAGGACGCAGGAAGAAAGACGTGAACATCAGAGAAGAAAGAATCATCTGTTGTTCTTTAAACAGGAGGTCAACGCTATTTTTAACCCTTTCACACGAGCAGATGTTTACGTTGACATCAATGGACACAGCAGAGGATCTCTGTTCTACAGAGTGTTACGGGACAGAGATCAGGTCAGAGCAGAAAGACGAACATCACATGAAGTGAAACATTGAGTCTGCAGACCTCCACTTGAGAACCAGTGCTATAGTCGTCCAGGCCTCGTCTCTGTGTTCAGACTCACTGCAGGATCTCTGCAGTCCGGTTATGTCACATTATTCAGGATCGTCACCAGGGGGCAGTGCAGCTCTTTGTTTCTTTGTTTTCTTTACATGATTTTCTGATAAACTGACTGAATCACTCAAAGCTGAATCAATGAATGGAACATTTATCAGCCAACTATGATCGACTGAAGACTATTTGCATAGTTAATTGATTGATATGGTCATTTTTAAAGAAAAACATTTAAAATACTCAGATTTTAGCTTTTAAAATGTGAACAATTACAGTCAATCTATTTGAGTCTTGGGACTGATGGTGGTTACAAACTTGAAATCTCCCAAATGAAAAAACTATTTTTCCACCATCAATCATCACATTAATAAGCAATGGAAATAATTGTGAATTGCAGAGGATTAAAAGTGCATCTGTGGTTCATGGGCTGAAGTGCATTTCAGGTTTTAGGACAAACAGCCACCACACCCAGTTTATCCACTACCACATGTTTTTTCCTGTGGTTAAATTGTCCGTTTAAACATCGGCTGTGTTTCACATTGTTAATGTATAAACACTTAATTTATTATTTATGGATTTCCTTCCTGAATATGACTCATTTCCCCACAAATACACAAAGTTTAAGTTTAAGTCTCAGCTACGATAGTTAACTGTCTCCCATCTGGCAGCACTGTGGTCAAACCCCGGACGCTACAAGCTAAGCTAACTGACAAAATGCTGCTACCCAGAGTTCCATGGTGTCGCTCACACTCTTTCTTGTGGCCTCCGAGCAGAAATATCTTGTGGCCTCCGAGCAGAAATATATTTTCTAATTCAACCGTCCATCTGTCTGCTCAGCTGCTCTGTGGTGCGGAGCAGAGTCTGGTGCCAGAGGCCCACGCATCACTCGCTCAGTTTACACCCTGCACTCAGGGCACGGTGCAGGAGACGACCTGTACCAACGCCGTCGCAATGAGAAGTCTTTGAACACCTGAGGAGATTCCTGCCCGAGTCTCTGGAGCATTCTGGTTCTGTAGCAGGAATGAAAACAAGTCACTGTAGAATGTCTGTTAAATGAGGACCACAAGCCGCCTACCCAGTAAGCTGGTCCCGGCTCGAGTGGGATCGGGGGAGCAGCCTCCCGTCTTGCTCTTGAAGGAGGTGAAGAGGTGCTGACACAGCTCCTCGGGGATGTCGTTCTCCAGGTAAGTGGCCATGAAGAGCTGGAAGCCTTCATAGTCGATGGGCTGTGTGGGAGAAGTGCAAGAGAGGAACGAGGTTAACACATTTACTACTGATGCACAGTCAGTTTATCACGATGGACGAAGATGTGATGACGCTGATCTGCCCTGAAATGAAAATCTGCAGCCTTGATTTTTCTGCTCCAGGAATCACAGGAAGAAGCTGAAGCTGCGTCCAGGTAAAATCACACATCAACTCCTTCCTTTACCTCCATCAACCCCCCAATGAACTGCGGCCCTGTCCCCTCAGGGCGTCGGACCATCTGTGGCGGATAAGACGGGGTTATGTCATGTTAGTGGACAGGATGTTCATGCAGTCTGCCGACACAGACACCACACAGCATGCAGAGCCGCCGGGCGGAGGCTTACTTGGCTGAGAACGTCTTGCTTCTGTTAAACAGTTCAGAACGATGAAGAGGAGAGGAAGGAGGAAGAGGAAAGAAGGAAGGAAGGAAGGAAGGAAGGAAGGAAGGAAGGAAGGAAGGAAGGAAGGAAGGAAGGAAAGAGCGAGGGAGGAGTGGGTAGAAGAAGAGAAGGGGTTAGCGTCTTTGTTGGAGGTGAAGATGTTGATTGTGGAGAATATATAGTTTTCTGTAGTTTTATGATGTGATATTTAGGTTTTGGTTGATGTATAAACTGAACACGTGAATCTCATCTCTTTCTCACTTCTTAATCCATCCATCATCTTCATGGTTTATCCTTTGAGGGTCGGAGGGAGGGGTTTGGGGGGTTGTGGACTGGAGCCAGTCACAGCTCACCCGTCCATCACTGAGCTATTTGTCCCCTTTTTTCTGAACACACATCAAACTCCGTCACATTAATCTCGTCCAAAACAACTTTTATTTTGTATTTGTGGTTTTCATTCCCATTTCTCCTCCACCTCTAGTATCCAGGACGTCATCTCAGCACCGGGGGTCTCAGCCCATCGGCTCAACAAGTTCAGCTCTCGCCTCTCAGTTAATAAATCCAAAATGTTTGAGCCAGAGCATAAAGTGATGAGTGACGACGATGACCTGTGACCTGCTTCTGTCAGACGGCTCGAAACACGACTGCACCTTAACTCATTTTCCAAAAGGAGTTGTTTTTATATCTCCACCCAGAGGAATCAGTCACGACTGTTCTCCAGCAAATGACCCGGCCTCCAGGATCCCGACGTTTTACCAGACCATGAGTTTTCAGAGTTTCCAACGCCGCCAAAAACCAGGTGATTTGCAGGCTCACAGCCGTTTGGTCTAATCTCTGAAGAGTGGTGCTGCACATTCAACTCTGAACCAGCAGCCGGCAGTTCGGGCGCAAGTGTACGCTCAACATTTCAAACGTTTCCCCAACGTACGTGAACCAGTTTTTTAGATCAGCATTTACTTCAAACCTGGGAAACAAAGTGATGCACTGGAAGGTTAGTGACAAATGGTCAAGTTTGAAAATGTTGCAGGAGAAACAATATAAAACAAGAGCGGCAGTTTTGAGGGAAGGAAAACTTTCACCTTTCAAAACATTATGCAAGTCTTCAAAACTTTTAATCATGAAAAACATCTATTAGATTTTAAGAGGGATAGATTTCCGCTGTGCAGCTTTTGACCTTAAACCAGCAGCTTGATTAAAATGAGTTTGATGCTTCACTCACTCAGAGTCATTTTAACTGTGGATCAGATTTTTAAGAAGTCATTAAAAAACAGCGTTTATTGCCAAATGTCCAGCAGGAAACTTTTTAAAATATGAAGAATTCTAAACACTTGAGCAGAATGTATCCCCACGTGTGGCTGCAGGGGGCGCTGTTACACAGTGCTGATTTAAACAGATGAGGTTAAGTAAACGCTCATGAGCAAACATAATAAAGCTGCTCTAACGGGCTGAATAAACCCTCAGACCAAAATAGGAGAGCGAAGCTGATCCCGTCAGGACGTTGAGGAAATATGCTTCTAACACGGAGCGGGTCAGAGGAGCTGCAGTAAGTGACGTCCATCACAGACCAGCATGATGAGGACCCTCCCTCAGCTCAGGAACCTGAAACCCATCACTCATCACCATCTCTCTCCTTATTTGGCCAAACAAACCACGAGGCTTTAATTTGCTGTGCACGGCAGCCTCACACAAACGCATCGACGTGCACACGCCACAGAAAACACACTCTGCAGATGGAGCAAATGACAAAAATGCTTTTCATAGTTTGATGTATTGCCCTGATTTGCTGAAACTATGCTCCCCAAAATGCATTTGTGGAAATGCTCCTGCCTTTGGAAAACACGTTTCCCCCAGAGTGTAGCTCACGATTATATTCCCAGAGAGCCGGCTCACGTTCGAGGCTTCCAGTCTGTAAACATCTCCCAGGGGCGGCCATGACACGTCTACATGGTTCGTTTCATCTGTTTTTTATTATTAATATTTATGTTTGTTCGGCAGATGTCAGAAGGATTTGATCGACTTTCTTTTGTAATAAAAGTTGTTGGGGTTTTCTGTTCCGTCTGGATCTCATGTAGCTGTTTAGCTCGCTGTACTTCTATTTATATGCAAGTTCACTGGGGGCGATGCTAAACCATCAAATTCCTTGTACACATAGTAAATAAATCAAATTCAGATTCTTCTTCATAAGCTGCTATTTTCAAGTAAGAAAGTTGCATTGTGTTTTAGATTAAAACATATTTGTGTGGACGCAGCCACAGAGAAACAAATCTACTTGTGTTCTCTAGGACAAAATAAGACGTTTTTACGTGAAAGCTGCACAAACAGAGCTAAATGACGTGGAGCTAAATGACGTGGAGCTAAATGATGCAGAGCTAAATGACGTGGAGCTAAATAACATGGAGCTAGATGTAAAGTCTCTGTTCTTCGTCACTCATTAACCACTGATGAAGTGCGTCTGCTGACTGTTCAGAGGAGGAAACCCAACACTGCCGCCGGCTCGAAGTGTCGCTCGCTGCTCTCGCTTCTCATCTATTGTCCTGAAACATCTTGTCAAAGTCACTTCAGACGAGGCAGCGCTGCACTTTGGCTTCGAATCAGATAAGTGAAGGTTCAGAGCGAGAGAGGAGGAAATGGAGGTCAGAGTCTTTTTCAGTCCGAGTAGATTCCACTACAGCACAATGGAGCGTGGAGTCATTAGCACTCACACACACATTGATAAATGTGAGCAGGGCTGTGGAGGTCACCATGGCGCCGACAGACAGTGTGGTCTCAGAAAGCACATGAACGTTAATTCTGTGGCGCCAAATGTCCAGCCGGGCTGTTAGTCGTGAGGCGAGGAGACGCTCACGGCAAAGAGGTGATAATGAAGAGCGGAGGAAGAGGAGGAGGACGAGAGGGGAGGAAGAAAAGAAAATATACATGTAAAGATGACAGAGATAAGAAGAGAAAGACGCATCACATCGTTAACATCTAATCAGTAAACTGTGTGAATCTGGTTGATGTTTTAAGTGAATGTAAAAGTTAAAAAACGACATTTCCCACTCGCACTGGAAAACATTGACCAATCACAACAGAGTGGAGCAGCTGGCCAATCAGAGAGGAGGGGGGTCTTAAAGAGACAGGAACTAAAACCAAGTGTTTGAGACAGAGGCTGAAGAGAGGAGCTGCAGCGATGGATAGAAAATGATGTTTTCTGAACATTAGAGCATGAAAACATTTTACAATTATAACACTGATTGAAATTATCAAACTGAATATGAGCAGAATACGTCTCCTTTAAAGATGTACACTTAAAAATCATCATATATGATTCTACTGCATGTTTTTCTGCAGCATATTCGTTTTAAAATTCCAACAAACCATTTCTCCGTCATGAACCATAACAGGAACCTGAAGGAGAAGGTCAGAGGTCACGTATCTAATGAGCGAGGTCGTCATGTCAACAAACTGATAACGAGTCGGGATCTGAGTGATTCAGATCAGTTCACATTTGACTTCATCATCCACAGCTTCACAGGATTCCCACATAATCTGAGGCCGTAGATAAATTGAGAGATAAATACTTTATTGATCCCGAGGGAGATTTAGTGTCGTGGCTCCGAGGACAAACACGTCCTCCCTTCATTTATCAGCACAGAGGGTTGTCTTGTGAACGCAGGCGACACAAACAGGCGATGAAGTCAGTTCACATAAAGAGTGTGAACGTAAAAAACGAGAAGAGTTGAAGTTAGAGCTCAGAGTTTTTATATTTAATGTTTTAAATATTTATCTGCCTGTCGCACCTGATCCCTTTTCTTTGCTCTTCGCTATCATGCAAATATGAATAAGACGTGTCTCATGGACTTGTGGACTTCACAACTCAGGAATGGGACCTTGAGATGTTTATGTTTCAAACTATTTCTCACGAGCAGGTTGAAATGATAACTGTTCATCTACATTCTTGAATGTTTCCCACAGCAAGTGAACCACACGCTCGACAGGAAATCCAGAATGTCTGAGACGGAGAAAGAGTCGAAAACTCAGAGAAACGTCCAGAAGACAAGAGGTCACTATGTGAGTAGAACAGCTGAGTGTTGATCTGCTGACGTCAGCTGACAGTTGATGCGTCTCCATCACAGGAGCCATGACTCAGCAGTTCTGTGATTGAGGCCACACTGAGCAGGTTGTGTCGGGGGGGAGGGGGAGAGAGAGAGAGAGAGAGAGAGAGAGAGAGAGAGAGAGAGAGAGAGAGAGAGAGAGAGAGAGAGAGAGAGACCAGAATGTGATAAAGGAGATGAAGAGTGAAGAAGTGTCACACTCACGTGCTCTGGGTTGTATTTGGAAAGAACTCCGTCCCCGTGGAACTCGTCCAGAACGTCCTTCAGCTTCTTGCTTGAGTCTGAAAACAAGAAAACAATCATTTCATTTACAGCATTTATGAAAACTTTCCTCCATCACACAGAAAACTTTTCCTTTTTAAACACCCTGAATAAACTGAACTGAATGAACGTGTTTCGTCTCATGAATTAACATCCTGATGAATAATAATATCTTGATTTATAAAGCACACAAAGTTACAAAGTTAAAATAAATTTAAAAAAACTGTCAAGCTTGACCATCCATTACAATATTAAAAACTAGAATTAAGTAAAATCAGGGAGTAAAAGTACATTTCAGGTAAATTTCACCCTCTATTGCATGAAATATTACTTAACAATGCTAAAAGTGTTTCTTTCACTTAAGGTTGTTTAAATAATGAAATATTGGAAGAATAGAAAGGGGGGTAGATCCAAACTAAATTAAACTAAATTAATGTTACCAAAAATTATGCATGTGCATTTTTTCTTCTTTTGAAAACTAAACACTGAATCATTGGGTTTTTTATTTCTGCCTTCCACATAAATTGAGATGAAGTAATTGTTGCTGTTCGGCAACATGATCGAGGATCAATATTCTGGCTCCAGGAACAAACAGCTCGATGAACGCACTCAGCGTTTTCAATCCATTATTTTAATTGTAAGTAGTTTGCAATGGTTTCGAACAAAAAGAGAAAATATCAATATATCAAACATCGTAAATCCATCTCTGACGATACATATCTCAAACTTAACTTTTACTCTAACCTCAACACAAATATCCAGAGTATAAATGATAACACACGATGACACAAAACAAACCAAACTGGACACATGATGAGGCCTCCGCCATGTGGCCACCAGGAGACAGACCACTTCCTGTATAGACTGTGGGTGGAGCCTCAGGCTGCAGGAGGCGGGGCCACATTCACTCTCAAAACGATTGACATGTTTGCTTTAAAACTGTGTAAACAACGAGGTACATATTTTCTTAACATGACGTAACGGCCATAGTGGCTCAGATTTTACTTTTAAAACAACGTGCAGCTCTTGACGGGAAAATAATAACAACTTCGGTCTAAAACTAGAAAAGTAATTTACGTCACGTGTCAGAAAACGTTCAGATCCTCTGTTCAAAGCACAGACAAATGTAATGTCCCCACAATCACAACTACAGTCAGATCACCACAATGAACTAATAGAATCAGCAGTTCTCGGGGGGGGGCCCATCTCAACTCAGGGCCCATGGCCTGCTTGACCCCCCCCCACGCACTGACGTTTGCACACAGACCTGATTTCACCATCGTGTCATAATGAACTGCAGACGACGCCTCATTATTTTTAGTGCTCAGCAGCTTTGCAGCCTGTAAAGCTTTTTCTATTTCTGTCCTGCATCATGTCCACAGAGACAGAGGGAGACAGACACAGAGACAGAGAGAGAGAGAGAGAAGACAGAGAGAGAGACAGACAGAGAGTGTGTAATCTCAGGTGAGAAGAGAAACGTGATCAGAGAACATCCGGTAACAGGACAGTCCAGTTCACGGCATTAACGACAATGTGGTTATTATTTTCATGATATAGTTGTGTGTAAACAATTAGTGAATTACAAATAATTAACAAATTACTTAATTCTGAAATGAATTGTTAAATTTAAAGTCCTGTCCCACATGAGTCTGTCGATGCAGCTTCATTCAATTTAAGGACTTTATACTGTTTTACTCATTTGATAATTTCTTTGATTAATCATTACATTTATAAAATATCACACAACTGTTTAAACTTTCCATTAATTTCCCAGGAAGAAGTCTTTGTCAGTTTGAAAGTTGAAAAATATCAAATAAATGTGATTTGAGAAAATGTATTTAGTTTTGAAACAAAAATGTAGTTCAAATCAAATATTAAAATATGATATTTTTCATCTGATAAACTAATCAAATCTTCTGATCAATACAAACCTAATTCAGTTTACCATTATAAAAATATATTCATTGATTATTGTTTTAGCTCTGACTGATCGATGATCATTTTCACTCTCAATTCATCAGCTGATTATTTTCTGTTAATAAATTGATTGTTTCATCAACTTCCCAGAGTCCAGTGCTCGATCATTTCATTTGGTTTCAAGCTCATAACAAAGAAAAACCGTCACATCCTGAAAACTGAGGAGCTGCAACCGGTAAATGTTTCTCAAAAATGTGATTAATCAAGGAAGTGATCGATTAGTGAATGAATAATTTCAGTTCTATTGGATTTCGTACGGTTTATTAAAGACGCTGACAGCCTGGTGGTGTCTGTTCCCTCCGCAGAGAAACAGAGCCAGTGTCCTTCGTTAAGCCCTTGATTGATCGGCTGCTGATACACATCCCCTCCTCGCCGGGGCTGAAAATGAGACCTTCCCGGCAGCAGGGGCCTTCCCAGCAAGCACATTCGTCATGTTTCGATTACAGTCCCTCTCCAGAGAAGCCTGACTCATAAACTAAAACCCCCGCTCGACCACAGCAGCAGCAGCAGCAGCAGCAGCAGCGGCAGCAGCAGCAGCAGCGGCAGCAGCAGCAGCGGCAGCGGCGAGCGTTTCTGTGTCGTCTCCGCTGAGCGATGTGGTGTCACCTGACGTGTCGGTGGCTGCAGGGAACCACACACAGACACCTTCGTAAAGCACATTAATAACAGGAGCATTAAGAACTAGGATCACTGTCCTGTGGTTGTACGCCTCCACCAACCACAGCAGCCCCAGTCCACATGGTCCACTTCAGACTCACATGAGGTCACTGTGACCTTCGACCTCTGAAACCTGATAATAATGCATTTGAAGAAATTACCTAAAGACAGAATTAAGATACAAGATATAAAATAAAAGAGGCTAAAGCATGTTTTGTGAGACCTTGACCTTCGACCACCTGATTCAGTTCATCTGTGAGTGTAACTGAATATTTGTGCCTAATTTAAAAAGGATTATTTCCAGTTTGTCTTAAGATAAATGTTCACAAGGCAAAAAAAAGGGTTTTGTGAGGTCACAGTGACCTTCACCTTTGACCCTTTACCACAAAAATCGAATCATCCTCGGGTCCAATATCCAATATCTAAGGAGACTGTGTTCACACGAATGAGTTGAATTGATGTGACGTGTCAGAGTTCACCCACAGGACGAAGGAGCACAGAGACATTCAAGCAGTTAATCAGTAGGTTGTTATTCTGACCTCGTTATACCTGACATCAAGTCTCTTCCGTCTATTATCGGCTAATATTCATGTGATTTTTGACAGTTTATTTTAAATCCATCTATTTATAGTTTATAAGCAGAATAAAATGTATAATTTAATGATATGGGTTTTAATGTTGATAGTAGATAGTAGATCATAAATGACAATTAATGCTAAAATGGGGGAATTGAAATAATCGGTCAAATGTCCACGTGTGAGCAGAGCTATGAAATATTTGCCGCAGGCGAGAGCAAAACTGAAATCCGACATTTTCCCAAGTTACCTCTTGATCTGCTCTTTTCTCTTCGGTACGCTGACGTGTGCTAATGATCAGGTCGTGGAAATCGTGGATTTTGGGTTTTGGCCTCAGGTTAACAGGTAGTAAAATTAAAACTATAAATCACAGATCAACTTGTGTGATGCAGGATTCACAGACTGGAGCCGCTTGGATAGAACATTGAGCGTTTGAGGGTTATTTTTCATTTAAGCACCTCAGTCCTCTTCGTAAACAGCTTCATTCAATGTCAGAGACCCGGACAGTTAATTCAATTGTTGCCTAATTGTGTCTGAAGGACCCGTGAGAGGAACTGAAGGTGAACGCTGAAGAGGACTGAGCCTCAGAAAAGATAAGACAGCACAATAATTCGCCTCTGGCACATCCACATCAGGCGTCGGCCCTTATCACCACAGAATCCTCTCGTCTTTTCAAGTGGACGTCTTCGTCTTCTACGTGAACGGCTCCTCTTCCTCATCCTGACACATTTGCATTCTTCCAGTTTCACGTGCGTCACGTGTTTGGGTGAATTTCCGGACATTTTGCTGCTGTTCCCTCACACGGAGTTTAGTAGTTTCTGGTCAGTGACCTTCCATTCCACCGGAGAATAAACCGCTGTGGCTTTAATCCACACAGGTCTGTAAATATAATGGTTTCTGCGCGGCCGAGCGATTCCTCAACAGACTAGCTTGTGTGAGACAGCGACGCTCTATTCATCATCCACGACGACAGACACGAGGAACCAGAGGACAGACGCTCTTTTGACTAACAAATGTGGTTTCTAGAGAGAGAGGAGAGTCGTCCAGCAGGAAAACACAAGGGGTCATTGAGAGGAACAAACTAACACATGGAAGAATAATGTGACGACAAACATCCAGACTGAAATCCTGCTCAAACGTTAGAGTTATTCTTTTAATTAATTCAGAAAAAGGTGGAACTGATCATTGTACCGGAGCGAGTTATATGATTTAAAATGAAAAACGACATTATTTCCCTAACTAGAAAGTATAATAATCAAAAGCATCGAAGGCACTGTTAAGTAAATAGTTAATGATATGAACTAAATGGATGATTCGACACATTTCTAAACCAAAAAGTTAAGCGTTGATGAACCTGGCTACGAGACAGTTAAACGTACAACATGTTTAATAAGTATTCATTATAAAACATGTCTTCTAGCATATTTTTAATACGACGGGATTAATACATGCCGATGAACCTTGACACACCCACCAAACACTATCTCGACACCGTTTCGAACAAACATGTCGTTCAACCCAGAAACTTGTGCAAACACCGTATTTCTGTATATTTCTGTGTTTTCTTAATTTGCAGGGCGTTCTCTCTGCCACCGTACAAACCCGTGCAAAAGGTTTTGAGATCGTGCCCTTAGCTTTGTTCGGGATCGTGCCAGATTAACCACTGAGCGTGCGTAATGCAAATGTGGGTTTACAGACGAGGTGTTTCAGGAGCTCCAGTCTTTTCTGTGGGGGGGAGAGAAGCTTCCTTTACCAAAGACCTGGAGCTTTTTAACTTTGCAGAACTTTTACAGCCTGAAGAAACCTTTAAAACACACTTGAAGAAATAAAACACAAACGTCATATGTCTACTGTAAAGATTGGCAGGGAGCCTATACCCTCTGACATGAACACCACATTATTTGGTTGTGCAAATGAAGAGCAGCGTCATATTCACGCTTCCATACTCTGCACAGACAAACCATATGCACATGGAAACTCTTCAATCAATCACATTGTAGGTACTTACACTCGCTGTACTGCTGCAGCTGGTTGAACTCCGCTGGGCTCAGACACACCCAGCTCCCGTCTCCCATGCTGCCTGAAGCCAGGGGCTCTGCAGGGCTCTGTGTCGGGCCTCGGGTGCTGCTGGGGGAACTGTGGGTTATCCCTGGGTCAAGCTGTGTAATGGGACTGAGGCCAAGAGGCTGTGGGACGACATCTCGGCCTCGAGTTGAAAACAAACGAGGCCCCCGTGAGAAGAGGTGGAGGAAGAAAACAGGTCCCAGCTCAGGTGCTGAATATTACTGAGGTGATCCAAATATTCCAAATATTGATATATGTATATATATCTGAGTTATAACGAAGGACTCCTCATGACTCGGAGGTTGGAAGGTTTCTTCTTTGCTGACCTGGAGAAGAGGAGAGAGAGAGAAAACAGCAGAGTATAAATGAAAGTGATCATCCTCTGCACACTGTCAACAATTTAAAATGAATGAAAAGGTTTATATCAAATCTGTGACATCATGAAGTCATTTAAAAAGACAGAAGCAGGTAGAGAAGTCATGTTTCAGTCTGTATTCATATTATTATTCTTTTATTTATGTCACATTTAAATTCCACAGGCTCTTTAAAACTGAAACAACACAGATCAAAGTGAGTGGAAAATATATTGTAATGTATTAAAATGATGGAGAACATCTGTTATTATCATATTGGACTTTTTTTATTTCTGATTTCAGGAAAATTACCATAAAATGAACTGCAAAGAAATGAGAGTTAGACTGAAGCAAATAAGATTTATTTTCACAGTTTACATCGAACTAGTTGACAACTGACCATCACCTTGAGAAAGTTTAGCTGCTTCACGTCTCAATGAAGTCGTCTCTGATGTTGGAAGCTTTTCTGACAACGTTCAAAATGTTTTTTAATGAGACAAAAGGAGATGTTACACATCAGGTTCAGGAGAAACCGACGGAAGCTCTTCTGTTCCCGTTCTAACACGTCTGTGTTGTTCAGGTGTGAATGAAGAACGAGTGTATTTGTGTGAAGCTGAGATGAGAGGCCTCACTACACACGTACTCCAGGAGAGAAGAGATAAAAGCATGGGTGACTAACTTCACCGAGGGAATAACTACAGATTATTTTTAGAAACGCTCTCCACTGAAAGACATACGCTGAAAAACATTGTTTTCATTTATTCTCCAAAGCTCTAAACATCACACTTGTGATTCTGTTTCACGTGAATCAGTCAAATCCAAATAAACTGCTTGGATGTGTTTAGTTCAGGAGGGAGTCAATGTTTGGGTCTCTGGGATTTAAAAAGTACTCACTCCTGGACCACAGGACTCACTCCTGGTCTACAGGACTCACTCCTGGACCACAGGACTCACTCCTGGACCACAGGACTCACTCCTGGACCACAGGACTCACTCCTGGACCACAGTACTCACTCCTGGTCTACAGGACTAACTTGTGGTCCACAGGACTCACTCCTGGACCACAGGACTAACTCGTGGTCCACAGGACTCACTCCTGGACCACAGTATTCACTCCTGGACCACAGGACTCACTCCTGGACCACAGGACTCACTCCTGGACCACAGGACTCACTCCTGGTCTACAGGACTCACTCCTGGACCACAGGACTCACTCCTGGACCACAGGACTCACTCCTGGACCACAGGACTCACTCCTGGACCACAGTACTCACTCCTGGTCTACAGGACTCACTCATGGTCCACAGGACTCACTCCTGGTCTACAGGACTCACTCCTGGACCACAGGACTCCTGGTCTACAGGACTCACTCCTGGACCACAGGACTCACCTGGTCTACAGGACTCACTCCTGGTCTACAGGACTAACTCCTGGACCACAGTACTCCCTCCTGGACCACAGGACTCACTCCTGGTCTACAGGACTCACTCCTGGACCACAGGACTCACTCCTGGACCACAGGACTCACTCCTGGACCACAGGACTCACTCCTGGTCTACAGGACTCACTCCTGGTCTACAGGACTCACCCTGGTCTACAGGACTAACTCCTGGACCACAGGACTCACTCCTGGACCACAGGACTCACTCCTGGTCCACAGGACTCACCCTGGTCCACAGGACTCACTCCTGGACCACAGGACTCACTCCTGGACCACAGGACTCACTCCTGGTCACCTCCCAGGTGTTGGACCACAGCTCCGACCACAGGACTAACTCCTGGACCACAGGACTCACTCCTGGACCACAGACTCCTGCACCGACCAGGATCGGTCTCAGGACTCCTGGCCTGGACCACAGGACTCACTCCTGGACCACAGGACTCACCCTGGTCTACAGGACTCACTCCTGGACCACAGGACTCACTCCTGACCACAGGACTCACTCCTGACCACACCACGGACCTCACTCCTGACCACAGGACACACTCCTGGACCACAGGACTCACTCCTGGACCACAGGACTCACTCCTGACAGGACTCACTCCTGGACCACAGGACTCACCCCTGACCACAGGACTCACTCCTGGTCTACAGGACTCACTCCTGGTCCACATGACTCACTTGACCACAGGACTCACTCCTGGACCACAGGACTCACCCCTGGTCTACAGGACTCACTCCTGGACCACAGGACTCACCCCTGGACCACAGACTCACCCTGGTCTACAGGACTCACTCCTGGACCACAGGACTCACCCTGGTCTACAGGACTCACTCCTGGACCACAGGACTCACTCCTGGACCACAGGACTCACTCCTGGACCACAGGACTCACCCCTGGTCTACAGGACTCACTCCTGGTCTACAGGACTCACTCCTGGTCTACAGGACTCACTCCTGGACCACAGGACTCACTCCTGGACCACAGGACTCACCCCTGGTCTACAGGACTCACTCCTGGACCACAGGACTCACTCCTGGACCACAGGACTCACTCCTGGTCTACAGGACTCACCCCTGGTCTACAGGACTCACTCCTGGACCACAGGACTCACTCCTGGACCACAGGACTCACCCCTGGTCTACAGGACTCACTCCTGGACCACAGGACTCACCCCTGGTCTACAGGACTCACCCCTGGACCACAGGACTCACTGATGCTGCTTCACTCGCTCACTGCCACCCAAAGCATGTATATGTATTAACTGTGCGAGAGGCACCTGCCACTCAAGCGAACGGGGCCTCCCCCCTCGGAGCGGAGAGGGATTCTGTTTTGCTCGTGCGGTTGCCTGGCAACCATGACGTCACTGGAGTGAAGCACCATGACAGAGATGGACGGAGAGGGAGCGACATCGCCACGGTAACTATGAACAGATGTAACCTCACGCACCACTGCTCAGCATCTGTCCTCCGTTTATCTGCTTTTACCACAACCTGCACCGAACCCATCAATTTTATAATTCAACTATTTTATCTACTTTAATATTTTATCACATAGAAGCTTTTATTTCATTTTGATGGCACCGATCTGGAGTCTGTATCGTCCACACTCTGATCCACGCTCTGTGCAGATACTGCAGCAGTAACGAGGAGGAGATCAGTCGATGTTCAGGGTAAAAACATGGTGCGAGTGTTCCGTAACGTTTTCACCGTCCACGCAGACATTCAGACTTCATAGCTTCAGTTGTGGCATCAATGCATTTCTGTCTCTCACACTTGTCTTTCACGCTTTAGTCTGAATCATCATCTATGAATCGCCCATAAACTGATGTTTTTATGCCAAACACAAAATTCAGAACCTTAACTATTTACTAACGTTGCATTTTTATCACATTTAACAACTTTTCCACCTCAGTTCACAGTTGGAGCTTCACGTTTCCACGTTGAAAACCCACTTTCAGTATCTGTAACATCGAGTGTATCAACGTCCCACAGCGTCATATCAACGCGTTCCCTCACGCTGTGTCTGTGTGTAATGACTCTCAATACGAGGTGAGTGGAAATAGAGCTGAAGAACAGTGGGTTGTGTGAGTCTGCCGCCTCAGCGCTGTGGTTTGAAACGAGCGCCAGTGACTCACTGAGCCTCTCGCTGTTTAAAAGAAAGAGACGGAGGAAAAGAACAGGTTGAAACACCTCCACCACATTATGGTCATTGCAGCACTTCATCTGTTTCAGTGGCAAGGTACCAGATTTTTTAAATTCATGTTACATAAAATGATCGGTTTATTCATAAAACGCTGAAATAAAAAAAGAGGAACAGGTTATGTTTGAACGCTTTTATGCAACATAAAAAAACATCTAAATCTATTTAACTTATTCATTTAAAAGCCGATCCTTCTACGTGCACAGACTGACCAGCAGGGGGCGACTCCACTGGTAGTTTCTATAGAAGTCTATGACAAAATGACTCCACTTCTCACTTTATAACGTCAGTAAACATGAAGGAGTTTATGTCTCAATCTCTAGTTTCAAGTCTTCTTCAATACAGCTGATGTTCATTTAGTCAATTATGATCATTTAGAGTCAAATAAACCATAAAGCACCGGATGTGTTAGAGTCACAGGTACAGCTGTGCAAAGTATAAACAATATATTTATATAAACGTACGCTCGGGTAAAGATTAAAGATGCAGACAGTCAGCAGGTGCGACATCACCTTTGACCCCTTGACCTCTGCACAAATAACTGTCGGCACCAACAGTGAGACTCGTCAACGTGCTCACATCAAGATGAAAATAACCAGAGGTGACATCATATGTTATTTTTGCAGCAGAGAGATAGACACGTCATTTCTGAGGAAACACACCGACGGCTGCAGGAGCTCAGGTGCTGCGACAACTCAGACACGCGTCACACAACACAACTCAGCCACCACAACAGCAGGACAAGGACACAAACCATTTGGTGTGAGTGTGAATGAAAGATATGTGTTTAATCACCGGTGAGGGATCGGGTCGCTGGTCTTAAGTTAACGGGTCCAGACATGAATTGAAGATGAGAGCGGGTTATGGGTTCGGAGCTCTGCTGTGTGACTGACAGCTTGCACCGTCCAATGGAATGTAAATACCAAACCGGAGGCCTCAGAACAATGGGTGACGTTACTGTGTTTTGCTATTTGCACACAAGTCGGACAAATATCACACAACATAACCTTGTCAGGAAAATTAAAACAGCCACTTTGAGACGGATGAAACGCGAACCTGAACATTTTATCTCCTCAAATCCCAAATTCATACGACTAAAGCTAAGATGGCAGGAAGCTGCCGTTCATCCCAGTGTAACACGACCCTCCTGCTGCCCCGTGTGTGTGCACATCCACCACCGAGAGGCGTCCTGAGACGTAAAGCGTGCGGAGGGAGCAGCACGGCCAAATTAGGATACTGATGGTGATTACAGTGAGGACAGTGGAGAGGAGGGAAACAGAAACAGGAGCTGCGACATGATTACTGCATATTCGCAGGGGAGCGACGCAGACGACCGATCCACGCTCAGAGTCCTGCAGGAGCCTCTAACTGACGTTCCCCTGAGTCGGGCAGACGGTCGCTGCAGGAAGAGTGTGTCCAAGCTCTGATAGCAGCAGCCGAGCTCCCGACACACACACACACACTCGCCGGCAACTGTCTCCTGCAGGAAGTCGTAGCCCTGTGTGACCATATGATTAAATGGATACCGACAGCAGCTTTTCTGTGTCAAACATCAGTCATTTACAGCACTCAGATAATCTTCATGATCCAAGCACGAGCTAAATATAGACGTCGCTGCCATAACTGGGTCGGTGGCTCGCCGAGCAACTCTGGAAAAACTCAAAACCAAGCTCCAGTCCGCACCTGCGTCACGTAGAAGATCCGACACAGAGGGTTTTATCACCCGGAGCTCAAATGTACCCTCGCTGTTTTTTAGTGGAAACACAAACAGTTTATTATTATACCTCAGATGTGCACGTGAGAGCCCGGCTGCACGTTACACTTCAGTAAAGGCCTGCAGTCGTCAGTCGTGTCTGTGAAACTGTAAATATGTATAACGGGAATGTAAACGGTATTGTCCAGGTTATATACGTCTACATCTGGATCAAACAGTGGCTGAGCTATAACATGTGAAATATAACCCTCATGAATCAAACTGAGGCAGAAACAACCTTTCAGTCGCAAAGTAGGAGGTTCAATCACTTTCTGGAAAGTAAAACATTTACTTTTATCGGCTGCATTTCCACCTTAAAGACGTAAACGGGTAAAATAATGCAGATTCACTAATTACAAAAGAGATATTTGCTTTATTTCTATATAAAACCCATCTGTAAATCATTTTTATTACAGTCCAGCTTCCAAATATAAGGATATTACACATGTTTCCTGACAGTAGAAGCTCTGAGCACTTGCAGGACGTCGTGCCTTATACCTTTGGAGTTACATGTATTGTAGATTACGTGTGTGGAAGTGATTATAAATACACACTTTTTTATCCTCATCCTCCTCCTCCTCCTCCTCCTCCTCCTCATCCTCCCCCTCCTCCTCCTCCTCCCTCCTCCTCCTCCTCCTCCTCCTCCTCCTCCTCCTCATCCTCATCCTCCTCCTCCTCATCCTCATCCTCATCCTCATCATTGCTATCAGCACATTCAGGGTCAGGGAGTAGAATAAATGCTCAGGCCTGTGCAGCCTCGGCTTTCCACACATGAGTCACTTAAATCACCTGAATGCTACGACAGGTTTCCTCCACTTTACTCAGACGGATGAGCGTCTGTAATGGCCCGTCGGATTCTCTGCAGCGGTTTAAGAACGAGCTCACAGTATTTGAACGATGAAGAGAAGTGACAAATAAGAGGCGGTGACTCGTGGCTGTACAAACGTTCCTCTGGGCCGACAGAGGGAATCAGCAGTGACTGTGACAACCGAGCAAATGTCTCGTCCAAAATAGGCAAAAAACGGCAAAAGACAAAGTTGGTGGTTAATATTGTTTGAGAGAATGAAGTGTAACCTTAGGGGCTGCAGCCTGGGCCTCATCTCTACCCATAAAAGGTCTGCTGCTGATCCCTCGTCGTGTCTTGACGAGACACACACTCTTTTCCTGCTCCTCGTCCCGGTCTATCTTCACCTCTCAACCCCCGGTATCACAACTCACTGTTTCCATTTCGTTTATTGAAATCTGATCTCCTCTGCGATTCCCTCACAGGAGAGTGAATCATCTGAGTTCTCACTTCTGTTTTCTCAGCTTGAACGTCACGTCTTCCCCTGAACCATCAGTCATCTACTGAAGTTCTGCAGTTATTTGTCTACAGCAGGTGTTGAGGTTACGATAATGAGATAAAAGAGACAATTAGTCCGAGTCCGACCCGACAGGAGTTCTGTGTTTTACATTTTTGAGCTCAGGTCACGTATTCACACTCGAATTCACATCAAGAACAGCAGCACTGCTGATAATCAAGTGGCCTAAATGTCAAGTCTGATTACGCTCTACACTGCAAACAGGAATGTGGTATTTGATTATAAGAAACGTTAAAAGTTCACAAACACGAACCTTCACTATTACACAAGTTTATATAGGGAGGTGACATTTTGATTTCACCTCCCCATTGTCCGGAGTCATGACACGAACAACAACAACAGTTTTCACTTCTGTTTTCTCAGCTTGAACGTCACGTCTTCCTCTGCGTCATCAGTCATTTACTGAAGTTCTACAGTTATTTGTCTACAGCAGGTGTGTGCGTTGTCGAGGCGTTGTCGAGGTTACGAGGATAAGAAAGGAAGAGACGGACCTCCACGCTGCTGCCGCTGCTGCCGACACTCACACTGTCTGAGGACGCTGTGGACCGATCTGCGATCAGCTCGGCTGCAGGCGAGGCTCAAGTCGGGCCCTGGATTCCTGTTCTAACCTACAGGGGGATGTAGCCTCACAAATACCAGGAGTATTTATGGAAGGCCTGGGTGTCATGGCAACTGGGGGATTGTTTAAGATGCAGAGGGGAATGGAAAGGCCAAAGATATACACAACAGCTGATTGCATTGTGTTTAGAGTCCAGAGCCTGAACACAAACTGACCCGGGACCTTTCTCCTGAAGCAGAACAATTTAAAAACAACATGAACTCCCCAGAGAAACTAACTTTACTGACAGGTTCACCTCAGACATTAAAAATAATAAACATATTGACATTAATGGACTTTACGTTGATTCTTTCCTCCTCATTCCAGATGTTTTCGTTTCAAAGGTTCAAAAGACATCTCCTGCATGTGAGCGTGTGCACATCACACTTGTGTATGTTGCATATCGAGCTGCGACTGGCTCCGATCTGTCAACTTAGTGTTAAACTCTGCACGTGCATCATTCTGCACAGTGAAGGTCAAACATACAAGTGAAGCAACAAGAAGCAAAAACACACTTTGAAGCCGAGGACAGACTTTAAATTTGGCCTCAGGGATTTAGCCTTGGTTTGTTTGGCCTATAAAAACTATATATTTCTATTTCTGAGCCTTAGTGAAGGAAAATCCTTTTCCCACATCGAATCACATGAACAGTATATTAGATATTTACCTGTTGGTGTGGGTAGCATTTGGATTTTTATTAAATATCGTTTTCAGCTCTGATTAACTGCTGAGAACAACCATTTCTTCTTAATAACAGATTCACGTTAACATGACTCATATATTTAACGCGTCTCCAGCGTCTCATCCCCCAGAAAACATGGCGACAGGTAGCGAACTGTAGAGCAGACGTGATAAAGCTAAGACAGGATTAGAACTTCTCTTCTCTGTCTGTCGAGTGAAACATCAAACGTGTTTTCACAGAGAAACGACGATTCACCGAATCAAGACCTTTAAAGATAAGTAACGTCCAGACGAGAGAGTGAGACGGTGACCAATCGATCAGCAGCTGCACTTTAAAAAAAGTCCAAACCATAAACTCCAGATAAATATTCTGAGTCAGACTCGAAACTGCTCTGAAGACAAATCACATAAAGCCACCGAGCCAAACAAAAGCGCTACAGCAGGTCTGGAGTGCACAATATATTCAGGCCTGTCCCAACTCCACTGACTGCCCTTTAATCACAAGACGTATTGGCCCAAGTTCCGCCTGTCACTTCGAGATGGATTTGCATTATGGGTCGTTTTATTATTTAAAGTTTCCAGTTTCCTGTGAGCTGTGTTTTACCGTCCAGGAGTTTCTGCTGCACTGTTCATATCAGCTGCAGGATTCACTCCCACAGAATGGATCAACTGTCAGCTGGAAATCGACTGGACACAGAAAATTATATTTTATAAAATCCGCATTGGTGGAATCACTTTGCTGATTCAGATCACTTAGTTTCAGTGGTAGAAGATTAGGCTGTAAAAACAATGTGATAAATGTCATGTTGGTGAACGTACAGAGAATCATCACCCGACTCGTCACGGACCAATGACTCTATATAAAGATGGTCGCTGCGTCTCCACTTCCGTCCACTTTACAAATATTATGGCAAAGCATCCTGGGTACGGGAGTCGCCATCTGGCACTGGTGACGTCATTTGGAGCTGCCGTATTAAAGGTGTCAGCCTCAGCTGTCAATCAGGACGTCTCAGCACAATGTCTGTTCGGTACCTATTTCCCATCTATTTTGGCGGAGGTGGGGTTTATGACCAGCCACCAGGGGGCGACCAAGTTTTGGCTCAACTTTCGGAGAGCTGTCTTTACGCAGTCGGGAACAACGGCAACATTTTAGACAGCAGCTCATGAACACAGTGGATCCATCAGGAGGTGGTGGAGAACAACTCCGGAGCAAAAAGAGAGGAAACAATGGACTTCAACTCAAACACATCTCCTGTTTCCACTGGAGGAGGAAACAAGCAACTGGCTGATAACAAGTTCAACATTCACTTGGAAAAAAGATGATTTGTCAATGTCACTTTTGTCAAAAACATGTTACTGGAGGTTCATCTCTTCCTGAATCAGATGCACAGCAGAAAGCAAACTGAACACAAGTCTCTCTGCAGCGGAGTTATCACCTCATCAGTCTGACAGTTTATAAACTGCAAATTAAAAGCAGAGGTGAGAGCTACACCCTCGGCCACCTGTGGGAGGCGCTCCGCTGCTAACAGCCCCCGATCCAGTCGGGGACAATAATGACTCACAACACTTAGTTCAGCTGGAGGATTTGAAATTAAAGATTCATGTAGAAAACTCCTCCATTATTTAGTTTCTCAGTGATTCTCAGTGTTTTTATTGACGTGATCAGATTGAACCTGGCTGTGGGCAGGTGTTTGAAGAGGGGGGGGGGGGTCTGATAATAGAGTCATCCTCTTTATTCAGGTCAGGGCGGAAACGACAGGAACCAGCGTGAGCGACCGTCCTCCTCACACAGGTTCACTCTGTAATCCTCGTGATAAACTACTGTCTGATGGACGAGCGGATCATTATCATTATTCAGACCTGCTCTGACCCTCGTCCGGCTCGACCCTCGCACATGAGGCCGTTAACATGATTTCAACATGACTAACACGGTATGAACACACATGTCACAGAGACCGATACTGTACACACTGGTGCTCATGTGCTTTCCCGGGACTCGGAACGTGAGCTGAATATCCCAGCACCTCTAAATGACTCTCTTCCCCTCACCCTCCTCCCTCTCTCTCTCTCTCTCGTCTCGCTCATTTTCTCCATTGATCCTCTCCTCCTGATTATCCTCAGCTCTGTCCCCTCCGCTCGCTCGCCACGCCGCCGCAGACGAAATCCCGGTCATGCTTATCTCCGACCGAGAGGATGCTGTCAAGGAATAAATAACCATCGCATTGGCTGATTGCTTGATGAGATGTAATTAGGCGTGCAGACTGGAGATTAATCACGAGATGTCAGCCGCCTCTTGCTAAAGTCACGAGCTGGAGGAAGAATCCTTGCGTTTCAATAAGACGTGAGACATATCCTCAAAAAACAATAATTAGAGAATTAAATATGAAGTGGGGAAGAATTCAAAACATCTCAACCTTCCAGCGCCTCCTCTTCTCGGGACAAGAACATTATCTCAAGTGTGGTCAGTTCTGTTTGTGTTGGTTTAAGTGTCCTGGTTGAAAATGGGTCGTAAACATTACTTGATTGGGAGAAATGTTGATGCAACAAGAGTCCGACCTCGTGCCCTTGGTCTGCAACTCCCCGACAAAGGTCATTGTACCAGTGAAACATGTTCGAGTCTATTATCAGGTCATTATTCTTATAAATTCTTTCTTAAAAGCGAGAAGCCTGCTGTCACCAGCAGACGGCCGATCTAACTAGCATTGATCTTGTGCCTTGTTGAATTGTTGAGTGTCCAACGAGTCCTTTTCGTTTTTTTAAATCCATTCTCAAAGCCCCTGAACTACAAGACGAGTTGTGATGAGAAAAACCAACGTCGTTAAAAATAACAAAACAGATTTAAACACTGAAATAAAAACTTTAAAGGTTAAAGCACCTTTTTGTACATGCAAGCCCAAACTGAAACTGGCCTTGGAGGCGAATGATCAGACGGAGAATAAGGAGGGAAAACTCAAAGAGAACCATAAAGGAGACAAGTAAAGGTTAAACACAGAAACATGATGATCGTCGACATAGAGGAAGAGATGTGAGAATGGGGACAGGAGGAGAAAGTCTCCCTACCTCTGTGCATCGCTGCTCGTACGAGAGTCCTTGTAACATCCCTGTTCAGCCAGTCTGAGTGAGCCAGTGAGCTCCAGGATGTGGAGTCGCGGTCCGTCGGGTGTTTGATTCCCAGCGGCAGCCGAGTCGTCCTCTCCGCTCAGACGATCACTTCATGCAGCACGACAGCAGCAGCAGCAGCTCTGGAGCCTCGGCGGTAACATCCCTTCAATCCACCCTGAATTAATTAAACCTCTCTCTCTCTCTCTCTCTCTCTCTCTCTCTCCCTCTGCTGCCCTCCCTCTCACTTCTCTCTCTCTCTCTCTCTCTCTGCTTCTCATGTGCGCATGGTTAACACTCCCTCTCTCTCCCTCCCTCCCTCTCTCTCTCTCTCTCTCTGCTTTCAGGCTCCTCTCTCGCTCGCTTCCCTCTTTCTGACTCACTGAACAGCAGCTGCACGCGGTTCTTCTTCCTCGTTTCCTCCTCATCTCGCCCTTTGTTGTTTGTTTGGATCAGATCGGTGAACGGGAAAAATGATTTAATATTTACATCTTTATCTCTGCCTAAACTCTGGATTGAGGTGTGAAATTATTCATAGGAAGTAGCCATCAACTTTTGGTTCTTTCAACTTTTTGGGCTCTATGAAAATTTGAATAAACCAATTGGAAAAAAAGAAAAGTAAAATAATCATTGGAAACATGAATGGCTTTTATTTGGATCTGCAGTAAATTGCACACATTCATAAATCAGTCCAGGATCAGAAAATCTCATAATGTTAAAATAAGTAAGTAAAAACCAAAGATCCTGGAACCGCCCCCTGAATCGGATCCGCACCCAAATTTAACAAGTTATTCCCGGACCTATTACACATCCTTCCACCGAGTTTCATGGAAATCCGTCGAGCAGTGTTTGCGTAAAAACAGACAAACCAACCAACAAACTAAAGGACATTCTAAGAGCGACACTGCAGCCAGCCACCAGGGGGCGATCATGGTGATTTGGCTTCACTTTCATGTCGTCCATCTTTATTAAGAGTCTCTGGTCTAAGTGTAAAAATAAATATATCCACTCGGGGGCCACTTTATTAGGCTCACCTGTAAAATCGAATGTGTTATTTAAATGTGAATTTTTTCATCATCAAACTTGCTTTATTGCCACAATAATTGTTGTATTGCTGATGAATGATTCTACGACGTACACAAGTAATTATACTGCCAAAAATATACACAAGAAAATCCAGAATGTTAATGTGAAAAGTGAATAATCTCAAATAGCAAGAAAACCCAGACAGAAACACAGACAATGTAAAAGTCTTTACTTTTACATTGTCTGTGTTTCTGTTTCTCTCCCCCCTCTCTCTCTACACACACACACACACACACACACACACACACACACACACACACACACACACACACACACACACACACACACACACACACACACACACACACACACACACACACACACACACACACACACACATCCTGCACACTGTCACACAAGGTGTCACTGCAATGTGTCGGCCTCTTGTTGTGCTGTCGGCTATTTCTGTAGTGAAGTCATTGATGAATAAAGCCTGTAGCGTCCGTCCATCTATCGTCCGTCCCTGTTTCCTCACAGCTTCTCACACACACACACACACACACACACACACACACACACACACACACACACACACACACTCACACACACTCACACACATGTACTGCACATGTTCAATTCTCTCTAATTGTTCCACTTTCGCATGCGATGTGTTGCCTCATTTCACAGAATCCTGCGTCTCTTCCTGCTGCTGCGGCTAAAAGAGGCTGATCCCCAGAGAAACGAGAGGAGCGAGCGTAATTCTTTTTCTCTCCCCCTCCTCTCATTCTCATATTTCCATCTCCCCGTCGTCTGGACGTTACAACAGGGCGCAGCGCAAAGCCCCGACCCAGAGATGGGGCCGGTCCTGACGGTGGGAACCCTGTGGACGCTTCAGGACCTCGAGGGCACTAACTAATCTCAAAAAGGGAAATTGGCTCCCCTGCTGCCTTGGTTCTCCTAAGCAGCTCAGAGGAATGTGATTGTGTTGGAGGAGAAAAACACAATTCGCTCCAAGTTTCTACCACTTTCCCAAAGAATGTCTGACACTGGCTGATAACCTTCAGGCGCTGGTTGGTGGATTTGAGGCAGCTGGTGTGCGTCAGTGAGGATGAGGATGTAGCTGCAAAGACGAAGGTCACACGGCACGAACTCAGTCATTAATTAGAACCTGATTATCAGCCATCGGCAGGGAAAGAATGAAACAAGGTTTAATAGTTAATAGAAGTTGAAGTAAATCGTTTTTTAAAAATAGATATTATGAGAATATCCTTATTGTGAATTCATTTTGGCTGCAATGATTGTGCCGTAAAACTCTGACATTGTGTTGCGATCAACTGTTTTTGTGAAACGAGAAAAAGAAACGAGACGAGATGAGACTTTCAGGAGGTTTAATCACAGCGTCAGGAGCATCGAACAGAAGGAACCCGGTGAGACTTCAGGAGGTGTGTGAAGACCTGAGGTTCAGACTGAAGGTCACACGTCAGTTTCACGAGGGAGAAAGAAACTACGCCTCAAAGTCTGGAAACACGTCTGCAACGGTCGTTAGAAAAAGCTCCACGTGGGTCTGAAACACAGACGCGTGTTTCACTTCCTCTAAACTTCACTTTTCACCACAACAGCAGCAGCAGCTCAGTTTATACGTCACACGATCGAGGCCTCACACACACACACACACACACACACACACACACACACACACACACACAGTAACAATCAATACAAGTACAAAACAGGAAGTGGGCGGCAGTAACACATAAAAAAAACAGATGCACAGGCAGTGACGAGGGACAATAACACTCCAAAGGTTTCCGTTCCTTTGCCCCGACCTTTATTTCAAACAGTAACAAATCTGATATTTTAAAAAAAGTCCTCACTAGGACATGGAAAATAAAAAGCAGCAGTTGTCATTCACTTCCCCGTCTGTGTAACGGACTCAACTGAGCTCCATTCATCAGCAGCGACACCTCCCCCGCAACGTATGAATCAAAGAGTTCGCAAAAAACCCGTCAGGGACGCTCTCCAGGGCCGAGGGGAACATTCTGTGCACATTTCAAAAAACGGAGACACTCACGGCTGCTAGGTGGCTGACGACTCAATTACTGAAGAGAGTGGGATTTTTACACGCTGGCCTCGACTTCAAGAGGTCGTTCCTCCGTCTGCTGGCTGTCACTTCTGAACACACTGAGGGTTTATTCAGTGAAAGTCTCAGACGAGTGGAGTTTTCACAGGAGAGCATTAAAACAAAAAGGACTTTCCCGAAGTGAGATAAGTTTCAATTGGCCGCTTGTCACTGAGTCACCTCCTTCTCGCGCATGCGTCAGTGCATCATGTTTTTAAGTCTTGTTTTTTGTGATATACCTTTTAGATCATTTTATTATATACGTATTTATTTCATTTTAGTCATCACACATCTACAAATCTGTGAAAAAAACAAGTCTAAGACGCATTAGCAGGATTTCAACCCTCAGCCCCTCCGAGACGTCCTGAGTCGACTGAACAGCAGCAGAGAAACACTGACTTTTTTTATTTTTAACTCTATATTATACACAGATGAAGGATTTAGGTGATCACACATCTACATCTACATGTTATCAGCTCTGGAGAGACACAGATTTTTAGGAAACCTCTGGATAATGAACTGTGGAGGGAGACGTTTAGAGGAGTGGCCGAGAAGATAACTCCCATGATCCTGCTCAACTTTACAGCCTCGCCTTACTCTATCCTTTCTTACTGTTTGGATTCAGAGACCCCGCGCACATTTTATTTCCTTCACAGTAAAGGTCCTGTCTTGTTTCCCCTGTTGAACACTGTCCTGTTTCTACAGAAAATGTACAAATAAAGCACCTTCAATCTGTTCAATGCTCATTAGTTTGAGGATTTTAATGATTGTTATGACTGTAAAATGTTCACATGCGCTAATGTTCAGAAAACATCTTTCCTCAAAACGGCCATTGCTGCAGCTCCTCTTTTCAGCCTCCGTCTCAAACGCTTGGTTCCTGTCTCTTTAAGACCCCCCCCCGTCTGCTCTGATTGGCCAGCTGACCCACTCCATTGGGATTGGTCGGCCTCAGCTCTCACTTCACCTGCTTTTGTTTGACTAGATGCTTCACATGCATTATGCAAATGATGCAGAAGTGCACTGGACGACTGACGAGGAGTTCAAATTGATTAAGACGTGATCAACAGCTTGTTTATTTCACTCATCCGCTGAATCAAATAAAGAAAATCACTGAGGAAATATGTTAAATGTTAATATGTGAAGAATTTATAGATGTCGTTAAAACTAATCGCTGTTATAGAGACTTTATTCAATGAGAATAATAATAATGCTCATGAAGTTTCTGCTTGTGAAGATGAAACAATGCAGAGATTTCCTCATTAATCTTAATCTGGAGCCTCCTCTCTCCTGAAATCATCCCAGATGGCCGACTCGTGGGCGGATGTGGGAGCTGCTGAGATGCAGAGGAGGCGCTGAAGGACACTAATATCAAGGACGGCTTTGATCGTACGAGGTAAATCCCTCTGATGCCACCGAGCCACTTCACTTTTCACATGCTGACTGTTAATGAGAAAACAGGAGCCGCGCTCCTCAGTCACGACGGGTTCAGCGCTGAGTGGAGGCAGGAATGCAGCTGCACATTAACGACGGTAATGAATGTGCATAATGGAATATGAGCCAAATCAAAAACAAATATGATTCCTAAAAATAAATCAGGGTTCTTCTCCTTTCTGGATAAATAAATAACCTGGGTTTAAAATCATGAAAATTGTGTGTAAGTAAAAGTTTAAAATGAAGTTACACCCCAGCTGAGGGAATTAGAAAAACTAGAATCGCCCACAGACGAGCTCACACCTCCGCCATCGCCCAAGAGTCCCGTTATGAAACCAAGTTTAAATCCCCAACATCCAGATCTAAACTGCCCACTCGCAGATATTGTTTTCATCAAGAACCATTAATTATTCTCTGGTGAATTAGTGAAAATGTCACAAAATGTGCGTATGTCACATTATTAAAAGACGAGACAAAGAAATCCTAAAGTAGGAAACCGAATCTTTTCTTTTCCTTTTCACCTCCTTTGTGTCGTCTGTTTAATCAACTGACGACTCGTCTGAAATCTGCACTACAGTTGTTCCTATTACAGATCTATGGCCTTATCGTGCTGACCTCAGCTTCCCAAGCAGCACATGAATTATGCAAAGGCTCGCTTCAATTATTTAATCTTTAATTCAAAAAAGAAAATGCATAAATTGGATTTAAAATATTCAAATGCATGAGACCTCCAGAGATGCAGCCGCTTGAATGTGCAGAACGTTCTGTCAGACGTGGACAAGCTGAAGTCTTACCGACGTAATCTGGACAGTTTGACGTCTTGCTCATGAATTCAAACAGAAAGTCATGTTCTTGTATCTTTTTTATTTCAAACTCATTTCAAACAGACCTGGTAGATTCAACTTAAACAAACTGTCGACCTGAGATGCAGAAGCACCTGCAAACTGCATTCTCCCAAATGACCTGCAGAGGGCGACTCCACTGTGGCTTTACGTTCCTGTTACATTGTCTGTGTGATTACCACGAAACTTACTGGAAGGATGTGGTATGGGTCAGGAGAGAACCCGTTGAATTATGGTGCAGATACGGGGAATTTTGTTTCACTTTCTCTGCAGCATTTTTCCCTTAAGAATTCGTTCAATCAATGGAAACATAGCAAAGGTGCACGTAAGAGCGGCATTCCTGCTCGTGCACCAGATTCTGAGTGACAGGTACAGAGACTAAAGAGTGAAAGACAAGATCTTGCGTGAGAGAGAGAGAGAACTGCATTGATGCCACTACAGCTGAAACTGAGGTCTGACCGTTTGCGTGGAGGGTAACAACCAGTGTGTGATGTATACTGAGTTGTGTTTCTCACCTGTAGACCTCAGCTTTGTTCAGAAGACGGAAGCAGCCGAGCGGCGGCGGAGAGGCCGCTGCTCCAGAATGGAAATGTCACCGAGACCTTTGTGCTCACAACAATTTGACATTCAAATCAGTCATTTGCCATTTTTCCAAACGACGATCCCCACGGTGCACAGTGCTGGCATCCGCAATCATGTAAGGACACACACTATCATACTGCAGGCACACACACACACACACACACACACACACACACACACACACACACACACACACACACACACACACACACACACACACACACACACACACACACACACACACACACACACACACACACACACACACACACACACACACAAGGGGGTGACTGATGTCTTTTGAGTGTGTGAAATTTGGTGCAGATTGATTTAATGAAGATTTAGGGGATGTGTGCGACTCTTTTCCTTTTTGAATCACTTTCAATCAACATTATTTTTATTTCTGCACAACTCTGTACAGTTTGTTCATTTAAATTTAATTTAATTAATTGTTTTTTAAGCCACACCTTTGGACCTATTTGATTTGTCTTTCTGTGTTTACTCTTATTACAAATTCCTCGATGTGAAATCGTGATTCCAGAGGATAAATCTTACTGATTTTGTTAATCTTCTAATTTGTGGTTTTATGTCAAATATCTTGACAACTATTGGACTTGGTGCTGTGAATCTGGATTCATATGATCATCTGGAATCACTTCAAAGATCAAAGAACTTTCCGTCCATCAAGTAAAAATCTGAATTTGTCCAAAACTTTCATTAGTTTGACCATGTGTTAAATATTAAACTACATTATATATGTATGTGTGAACAGTATATTTGAAATTAATGTTTTTTAAGAAATAAAAACTAAATATATTAGTATTTATCTTTGATATTTGAGTTGAGGATTAAATGTTTTGGAAGATTTGAAATGAATCCGATTAAGTTAGAGGCAGAATGTGAGATTTAATGATGCACTGAACTTCCTCTCACCCACATTATTAAAGCTCTGTGTTCATTCATCATTTTCAGGGGATACACCCTCTGTTGTTTGTTAAATATCAAATCCAAATGAACTTTTGAATTTAATTTTAAAGAATATTTCTGGATAAGATAATCATTGCTACAAACTAAGTGAACTTAGGGACATTTTATATTGTCACTATTTTCCTCTCACTTGTAATATTATTGTACATTACTGTGTTTTCCATCATATTCAAATGATGACAACTTTTATTTCTATGACCTTGCGATGCCCTCTCGCTTTATAATAAAATCTCTTTTGTTTCCACAAACCAGAGTAAGAAATAATGAGACAGATGCCGACTGAACGTTAGTGAAACACCCAGTTCCTCATCTCAGACGTGCACAGAGGAAAGAGACAAGGCCGAATGGGCAATTAGTGAATTAGTGAATCCCCAGCTGAACGGTCATCTGATTAGTTCGGCCCTAAAGCCGCATGTGATCATCCTGGATCATTTTCTTTCATTTCCTCTGCTGGTCGTGGATGTTTTCCAGCTGCTGGGAGTGAACACACTGATGTTTCCTCCATCGCCCAGAAGCTGCGCTCTTAATGTGATTGACGTGTTCACTGTCGAGTCCAGGGAACCAATTACACACGAGGAGGAAACCCCCGATTAAAGTATGACAAATATAAGAAATACACAAAGGGGAGTTTTCCGTCGGGTGATTTCACAGAGTTGAACAAAAGCGAACTTGAGTCTAAACTCCACACACGGGAAGTGCATGATTGAATTTGTGGGTCAAGCGTGCTCCGGTGGAAGAGAACGGGAGACAAAGTGAATAATTGCATGTGTGTGAACCTCGAGAGCCTCGAGAGCGTAAACGCTGTTGGAGGAGTGAGGCGGCACTTTGTGAAACCATGTTACTCTGACTGAGGCCTTTCTGCGGTTGGTAGAGTGCCGCGCTCACGTTTCAGATGAATCACTTCCATCCATCGCTTGATCGTTCTTCACGAGTTCCCACTTCCTGTGTTCTCCCAGAAAGGGAGGCCAAATCAGGTTTACCGCCCCCTCGTGGCTCGCTGGAGTGAAGGTAGTAAACCTCGCCTCCTCCATGTTAGGAGATGGGACCAAACTAAAAACGTCAAAGTACACGTCAAATTATTTTTTTACTCACGTTTCTCTAAGGTATTAAAATTAACTGCAGATGTAGGTTAAGCTAGAAAATAACAAGTGTATTCAGTGTGTTGTTTGACTGTGTGTTTATTGCTGGTGTGAAATCATGGTGCACGTTATATTAAACTGTTTCTTCATGGATGACGATGGATGACTGGATGATAGTTATGCAGATAAAACGTCCAAATAATATCTCAATAACAAGAAAAAACAAAGATTGATTAAGATAAATTGAAATTATTTCTGCTTTCATTTTATGGTTTTTCCTCTTCTTTGCTAATTGATTTGAACTTTTCAGGATTCTGAGATTTCCAGGATTATTTACAATTCATTCAAATTTGTATTCAGGAAATGAAATTTGCACTTTTTCGTTGAACATGGAACCTGTGACCAAACGTCCCACGTAGTCACAAGCAAAACCTGCTGGGGATCACGTCTTTAAAAAAGAGGTCCGGCTATTTTTTTAATAAAGACGAGTCTCATGTGTGAGTGAGGACATATCGGTCAATAATTAAATCTGCTGTTGCCGTGCACGTCACAGGCCTGGAGTCACTATCTGCTGGAGGCCGTCTCGAGACGCCTCTGACGACTCGGAAACAGAGAAGCGCTGCAGACAATGGGAGAGAATCCCGGCTCCCTGTAAAGACAATAATTGGGTTCGTGTTGTTGGTTTTCTCCGACTGAATTAGCCGCACCATAGTGTGCCGCAGCCTACACGCCATAGGAATGGGAAGACTTGTCAGCGGCTGCCAAGTCGTCCTCCAGGAATCGCTGTGTCTCAGCAGTTTTTAATTAAAAATGCTCCATTTGTGCCACCTATCCCAGCTGCCTGCGAGAGAGAATACAAGAGAATAAATTACTGCTTCCATCCCTGCTGGCTAAGCTCTTCTGTTTCACAGCATTTCATTAGGACTGAGACGCCACTTTTAAAACAACGTCTGCCGGCGTGTTCACTGTTAGTGACGGAAAAACCTTGACGGACGAAATATCCGAGCTTAAATAGAGTTGAGGTTTTCGAACAGTTGGAGGAGGATGGATGAAATGACAATTAACCTGATAAAACACGATATTCTAATATTTCTTCATTTCCTCATCTTCTGCTGAAGAACAGCTCTCCTTTAAATTCCCAGACGTTGGATGCCAAACTACAAAATAAAAGCACATCATCCATCCATTATCTACATCACTTGTTTTTAGGGTTGCAGGCGGGTGGAGCTGATCGGAGCTGACCCTGGACATGTCAGTGCTCCATCTCTCACCGATATATAGAGACAAACAACCATTTACACCGTACGGGTCGTTAAGAGTCGCCAATTAACTCCATTTGGGATCCTTGACACTCTAAAAGTTTCAGTCTTGTGTTTTTTATGTATAAATATTTTTTTAATGATATCTTAGGATGTTTAAAACCTGAAACTCTCAACGAGGCTTCACGTGTTTGTTTCATTTTTTCATTTGATCTGGTTAGTTTTGGTTTCACATTGTAGTGAAACCAAATTACTCTGCTCGTGCAGCTTTTCCAGGATTTCCCACCCGAGCTTTAATGCTGCATCAACTTCCTGTGATTGGTCCCAAAAGTCTGAAATATCCCCAAAAAAGTTGTTTAAACGCTTCAGATGAACCGGACCATGGTTCAGTTTGATCCAGAACTAAACGTGGTCTGAGGAACCGTTCACACCTGTGGTTCAAACTGAACTGTCAGACGGTCCGGACCAAACGAGGAAGAAATCGTTCTTAGTCTTTTTAACTGATCTACAGTTCGTCATTACTCATGAACGTCCTGGGTTCGATTCTGGCAGTTTCAGCCGCTGAGGATCAGTCAGTTTAACGGTGGGAATTTAAATTTACAAGTCTGAGCAGCATTGTTTGCGTCTCAGAATATTTGACCTCGGTTTACAGACGTGTGGGACACATTCATCACTTCCCTCCAGGAGCGAGTCGTTTAGCTCCCGTCACAGCGACGGCCATCACTGCGCTGCACGGCCTTGTCATCCTCCCTGCAGGCTGTGTTCTGCTCTTGCTCGTTCCCAGGCTCCTTTGCTCTCAGTCATGTGGGAGTGATGGCACTGAGTGGGCGAGCTGACCCCCTGTTTCCTCACCAACGGTAATTGTCTGGTTACGGTTGTTGTTTAAAAACCAGCGGCTTCATGTCGAGTGTCTCAAAATTGAAATGAGCGTCTGTGTGGAACCTTCGTTAACAGTTGACAGAATCCAGCGGGTTCAGAGTCTGAAAGTCTCTGAGCGGCCGAACACTGTGAAACGTTGTGTATTCGTCCTCCTGTGGACGTTGTATAAACACAGCGGGCCTCACCGACACAAAGCAGAACCCGTCTGCTCCGGCTCTGCAGCTCGGTGGTGACGGACGTCAGAGAGCACTGAAGGAAACTTGTTTTAAAGGATTGATGTTGGAAAAATAGAAAAATAAACGAGAGTAACGAGAAAATAAAAACACACGGAGATTAATCTCTATTGCTAAGATGAAAGGAATTTGACTGTATTTTTAGTACTTTTCCAGTTCAAGTCGCAGTCACAGTAATTGCACACACACCACTCATACACTGTCAGCACAGCCACCAGGGGAAACTTGGAGCTGGGGATCAAACCATCACCCTTCTGGTTAGTGGTCGACCCTCTGTACATCCCCAGCCACAGCCCACGGACTATGAGCTGAGTTTGTATCCACCTGATGAATTTAAATACAATATTTCCTCCTTTTAGCTCAACTTTTGGTCTCTACCAACTCAGGGGTTGTTTATTGATGTAGTTTCAGAATATGTGTTTCATACTGTCATTTTACTATATACCTCAAATTATTACTATATCAGTTATGGTCATTGATAAAAACTGTTACAAATAAAAGTCCTGTATTAAGTATAATGAGGAAAAAATGGGATTAAAGCACTAGTGATTATATAATTTTATATTATATTAATTAAATACTACAAATGCATTAAAGTATAAGAAGTATAATAACATAGCTAAAGGCAGTTCTGGTTATGAAAGCTCTCGTTTAAATAAATAACTAATTGGACACGAGTTATGTAATAATTTTGTAATAATTCTATAATAATCCAGAATGTGTCACCAGAGGTCAAATAACACAGAATAAATATTAATTTCTTAGTAACTATTAACTAACAAAATGTATAAAAAACATCTATTCGGAGGGAATATACACAAACATATCTGCAAGTCGTCCATCTTGAGTTCGGTCTGTAGAAGCGAGGGATGCAGCCTGACATGTCGGAACAAAACTAGTAAAACACTGAAGTTATCCTGCATTAAGAGACTGTTGAACACACTTCAGTAAACGGGGGAACCAAGCTTTAAAGAAACACTTGACTTTTTCTCACAAGACGGAAAAATCTCGGGCATGAATCAAAGCCAAACTGCGTGTGTGCAGGTTTGACTCGAGGCCCAGACGCTGCCATTTATCTGCCTCTCGTGGCTCTCGGCTCAAAGACGACTCGCTCTCACTGGGATCTCGACTGCTGTGACGCAACCGGCTTCTCTAAACAAACCACACTGGGCGGCATTGGAGAAAAATTCAGTTTATATTTCCCAGAATAGATACGGAAACCACCATGTAACACAGATCTGGTGACGTCGGAGAGAAGCGCAGCAAAACACGAAGGAACCAGGGGGGGCTGACGTGAGACGTTGAAGAAAGGAAAACACAGCAGTTCATCCCAGATATGTCCGTTTTCCACTCAGCTATCAATAGACCTGGCTTTGGGAACCTCTGATTCCAAAACAGCAAACTGTTTTGTCTCCATGGCAATTTTCTGAGCTGAGCTTTAGCCGACGTCCAAAAATATACACTGACTGAACCGGAAGGAGTGTCGGGGCAGCGGAGGTCCCCTGGTTCAGGCTCCATTTCCTGGGGATTGACCCCCGTCTGTCTCCCAGGGTCCTCACACCTAATGGTTCTGCTACAAAGTGAATTGCACATTGTTCATTCTGGTCATTAGTCCGTCTTTACACATGCCTGTTTGCATCACTTGCTAATTTACTGCAGCAGCCTTCCATCTTTAGGAGACAGCTTTTCATGGCTGTGATCGAGTCCCGTTGACAAACTCTGGATCTGGTCAAGCGCAGAGTGGAGACGCTTGTTTTGGACTTTTGCACATTTAGGATCTGACTGACTGAAGCTGATTGGAGCAGCAGCTGGAAATAAAAACAGAGACGATAATATTGCTTTAATTTATTTTGTTTTCCTCGATGGTAACTTTGGAAACATCTACGTCTCTGTAACACACTAATATTCTGACTATTGACCTCATGTGGAATAAGACATTTTTTATTATGATGTTTACGTGAGTTGCTAATAGAATATTACATTCATATTCCCATTTACACGTCACAGAGCAAAGTTTGATCACGACAGATTTCTAAAACCCTTACTTAAATAGTTTAACGCACGATACTGACGTTTCCCCTCCGGTGTTTTCTGCCAAATTTTGCAAAAGCTTCAACTGTAAAACTTCTACTTAATGTTATAATGTGATTAAGACGTGTACATAATTAGACTAATATAGACAGAATACTCCACATGTCTCAATTTGATGAAGGTTTATTCTCGGTCTGATCTTATTCAGGTGAAGATAATCAGAAAACACAGTTTACATACTTGACCGGGTTAATATTGTGTCCATGTCAACATGTCACAGTTGTATTTTCATTTGTTCTGGCCTTAAAGAGCGAGGGAGGAGGAGGGAGGAGGAGGGAGGAGGAGGGAGGTCAGAGGTGGAGACAGTGTAAGAACTGGAGGGTTTTGTTGTGGCCACAAACAGCAGCCGGCGTCATCACTGACTGATTATTAACATCCACCATTACTCCGCCACAGGCTGGAGTTCACTGCCTGGTCAGGTCCAACAGCGGCTGCAGCTCACAGCTCATGTAAATGTAATCTCTGATCCACACGTCAGATCCCAGCTCATCGTAAGACGGTCGACGTCCTTCAAATCTAAAATAACAGGAGGAACAAAAGAGAGGAAACAGGAGTCACTATGAGGCCCAAACTATTTGTGTGAATTCTGAAGCTGCCAGTTTTCCCAGCGAGCTGTGGGAGCCTGTCTCTGTGTGTGCGGAGCAAACAGAAGGTGTTTTACTGCTCGTGTCTTCATTAGAATGCAGCACCAGCCTGCAGCTGCACGCAGAGCGGAGAGAGAGGAATGATGAAACCACGGCTAAAAATAGCTGCCTCCCAGGATCCCCCCTCATACGGCACTGTAAACACTGAGAGAGCCAGCGACAGGCAGCACCAGCCTGGGCCTCCGTAAGTGTGTGTGTGTTGTGTGTGTGTGTGTGTGTGTGTGTGTGTGTGTGTGTGTGTGTGTGTGTGTGTGTGTGTGTGTGTGTGTGTGTGTGCATGGTTCAGGTGTCGTTGTGTGTTGCAGTCCCTCCTCATCATAAACCAGTGTTTGGTTTGGCTTCATCGAGCCGCTGTACAATTAAAGCCATCTGTGGGCTGTTTTTACTCAAACACGTCTGGGCGACGTTTCACGGCAACGCAAAGCAGTCGCCTTGTCCACTCAAAGGTAAACCTGCGTTACTATTCTGAAAGTACAAACTTTAAAACTAGATATTCCGTCAGCAAGACAACGTGCTAATCGTTGTTTAAGGAGACGGACACCTTCATCACAGGGTCTGTTTTCACTCTGCAGGGGGTCTACAGACTATAAGATGTGCTCAAGTTAAAGTACACACATGCAGCAGGTACCGACAGTAAATCAAGCAGCTGCCATGAAGATGATTGACTCTCATGCTCCTGTCGTCCCATTTAAACTCGTGTTAAAAAGGTGCAACAGAGCTATAAATAGATTTTGCATGTGATGCACTGAAAAACAAAAGACAGCATCGTTTACAGCGAGTGTCCTCACACGAGTCCACAAGGACGACAGGGGCACGTCTGAAAGCTGCAGGATGACGTCAACAGCCTCAAAAGCCCAAGACAACAACGAATCCATGTGACGGAGGAGGACGACACGTGCGCCGCAGCCTGGAGACGACGGGAACCCCTCCGGAGAGATAAGAGCCAGATGAGCTTTTTACAACCTGAGCCAGGAGAGCAGCATCAACAACTCGCTGACTGAAAGACTTTTACTGCACCGAGGTATCGATGACTCGGATCAATGAGACTAAAACACCAGAGGAAGGAAAAGGGTTGAACTTCTGAGTCGATCAACAGTGAACTTGGCTTAAAAATACCTTCCTCTCTCAGTGTGTGTTACTGCCGAGGAATGAAATATTGAAATGTACTTGATTCAATGTTTTATTTTATTCATTCGACAGCTGAACAAATGTTAAACAGTCAAAAAGTTTGTCCCTACACCTGCACAAGTTCCTACAAATAGACTTGTTCATATCATACGGAGAATGATCTGGTCGTCCATCGTTTATGTCTTGATATGATCCTCTCCTGTTTTAACCCTGACCCAGTCTCAGCTGTCAATCATAACATTTCACCATGTTGTCAAATAACCAAACTTATCAGAAACTTGAACAAACATCAGGGTGATAAGAACTAACTACAATAACAGAAAACACCTTTGAGAGAATTGTATTTAACTTCTTAGTTTGGTCCATGTCCCATCTGCTAACATGGAGGATGCAGCGTTTACGACCTATACTGCAGCCAGCCACCAGGGGTCGCTCCAGGTGATTTAGGCTGTAATCTTGACATGTCACAAGGACGGAGTGTTTGATGGATGTAAAGTTGACGTCATAACATTAAGCTCAGTTTTTAATTGTACACAACCTTAAAATACAGAAACTAATTAGTGTGTTTTTGTGTGTACACAAACACAATGTGTGTGACACGCTGGAGAAATCCTGACAGGCCTCATCAAACCCTGTGTGTGTCTCATGTTGAAAAGCTCACCTGTTGCCGGGCTCCACAAAACGCTGCGTCCTCCACGCCCTGGTCACCACGTCCGCTGGTCCTGTACCCAGCTCTGGTTCGTAGTCCGTCACCTTTCCTCCTCGGTTGAGGTGAAGTCTGTGGAATTGTTACGATTTTAAGAAAGGTGAGCGTCATGAGCCAAATATGGACAAAACCTTTCAGGGATCAAATCCATTTCCACCAGCAGGGACTCAAAGAACAAGTGTGCTGATGGCAACACAGGTGATTTCACTCTATTTGCCCGATGAGGTGAGATTTCTAAGGATATAATAATATTATATTATAATAATAATCTATTATAAAATCTCTGACGTCTCTGCAATCAGCTGGAAAAACTGACTCCTCCTGTACGAGCGTGCAGGGAAGTTTCCTTTACTCTAAAAACAAGATTGTATTATTGTTCCCGTGGTTTAGTTTGAGTCACTCTAACATCAGCTGCTTTCAGACGTGCACCGACGTTCAGACGTTTTTCAGACGCTTTTTCTGGAGGGACAGAACGAAAATGTCCGAATCAGTTGCTCCGAACATTTTCCAGAGTTCGTGTCTGAAAACAGATTTGCAGAACAACCATCTGATTCCAAGAACTGTGGGTGATTCCTCTGGCTTCTTGTTATTAGTCTATAAATGGGACTCATCCACATCTGTACTTTAAACAGGCAATGAAAGCTATTTATAGGAGAGCTCCGTCATTCCAGATAAACCCAGTGTCAGCCACAGAAACATTTGAACGTCACTCTGGTCTCTTCCTCAGTGCAGAGCTGCATGTCTGTGCTGCAGCCTTCATGTTTCCTCAGATGCAGGACGGATCAGAGATCAGAGAGAAAGTGAGGGAGATGGGTTTCCATGGCAATGCTGTTTCTTTTCCCCTCTCCCCTCCTTGACGTCACGTCCCTGCTAAAGCCCTCAGCACAAAGGTGTGTGTGCACAGACCAGAGCTCAGGACCAATGTCAACGAAACAGGCGACGACACGTCTGTGAGGATCCATATTCACAGTGAGTCACGTATCGACTGGTGAGGAAGAACCTCTGGATTCTGACCTGCTCAACGTGTCTCACATGGATCAGCTACTGAGACTGAATGACCTTATGACTGCTGTGGCGTTAATTCAAATTAAATCCACTCTCCTGTAATTTATTGTTTTTATTCGTGAAAAGGTTGAAACTCGGGCAGAGAAATAAAACAGTGGTGTTCCTTCAGTGAAGCACATCAATCAGCTGCAGGACGTGATGTGGTTTCATAAACTCAACCTAGTTTCACTCACACACTCGGAGAACAACAGTGCCACCTAGTGGTCACATGTCAGGCTTGAAAGAAACCCAAAAAAATAACACTCACGACAACAAAAACAGTTTAAACAGTTTAGTTCGTTTATTGTTCACGCTGACATGACAGAAAACACAATGTGGTAAAATGACACAACAACGCTCACAAAGCATGAAACTCACAACATGAGCAAATACTTCCCTCAAACAAATCAACTCGTGGTCAAATGAGTAAATTCTATAATTAGCTCAGTTAAAGACGTCATGTTTTGATATGTTGGATGTTTGATGATTGATTGACAGAACATATTAGACCTCATCCAAATTCACACACACACAAATATTTGTCCTTTTCATTAAGAGCCATGAATAATTCTGAGAAATTATGAAACGGTGAAAAACGTCCTGTCACGCAATGAGGAAAACACACACACACACACACACACTTACTTATCCCTCACATCCCCCACCTCCCCATAATTCCTCTGATCCCCCACTTTTGTTTAATAACGTTTATACCAACACCCAACTACACACATCACTACACACTATGCCCTGTCATGCACACACATACACACTCACTACTCCACGCCCCCGTGTGTGATTCAGAGCAGTTCCAAATAAAAATGTGGATGTAGTGAATTTAAATGTTGTTGGTCCTCGGTGCAGGTCCGAACTCTACTGAGTGACATTCGAAGTTTGCAATGATTTAGTTTGTGGTTTGAATGATTCTCTTCCTCACTGAGCTGTTCCCTTCAAACAGCGCCATCTAGTGGTCACATCCACACCCTGCTGTGTTCCCTCTCAGCTAATTTACCTTCCCTGGCCGGCTGCTCGCCATCAGCCCACCTGAGCCCACCTGCTCCTCTGCGAGCCGCCTGGACGGGGCGTTGATGCCAGGCTCCTCCAGTGGGTCGATGCTCTGGCGTCGTGGGCGGATGGGAACCAGGAGTGAAGTGAAAACTGTAGCAGAACCACCTGTACTTCTTAATTAGGCTCGCACATGTGAACTCATTAAAAACGACTTTATAGGAAAGCACACAACAATTTATTTTTAAGAAGACATCCTTAAGCACAAACGTGAGTTGACTTATCTCGATAAATCTGCCGACAACACTCCCCCCCACGTGGGACATAAACATGGAGCTTCAGGTGGAATCAGGAAGTGACAACACCCGGTCACATCTTCCTAAAGAAGGTGTCTGCTGAAAGCTGCACAGCGTCTCCAGACCAACCTGGAACCCCCTGGAACCCCCTGGAACCACCTGGAACCCCCTGGAACCACCTGGAACCCCCTGGTGCCAACAGCACATCACTGGATAACAAAAGCCTGGTTTCAATCTAGGACCCTCCCTTTCTTCTTCTTTGATTTAAACGGCGGGCTACAAACCTATGTCAAAGGTGCCAACCCTCCCCTTGTTCCCTCATGACAGTATAAATAGTAATAGAACAACAAGAAGCCCACATTTAAGGTTTAATTTTTAAATGTTCTCACAAGTATTCCAAATAAACTCCATCCAAGACTCTGCTGCTGGCGTCATCACCTGCACCAAACCCACTGACCACATCACGCCACTCCTCGTCCAACAAGGACCCTACGACTCAATCCCTCTTGTTCTGGCCTTACGTACATAAAGTCTGTGGCACGCATGTCGTTTAGTTTAGGACTGAATCTAAAAAGATGACTTGCTCTCCCTGATTTCCCACCAGTCGGACGCAGGTTGGGAGGTTGACGACACATTTCAAGTGAGGACGAGCGGAGCCGAGCGTCAGAGGGCCACACTCCACTGTTATTCGATGTCTTCTGGTCTGACGGGATGTGGCAGCGGGATGATTGACTTCTTCTCCGTGTCCCTGGACAGAGCTTTCCTCATATCTGCACAAAGAGAAAACACAACCAAGTTTTCAGATCAGTGGGAACAGCGCCCTCTTCAGGTTTGAATAGAAATTCCACCTGTTGGATCAGCAGGAAACAGGCAGCACAGTTTGTTTAAACCTCCACAACATGGGTCTTAAAGTGGCAGATGTTTGGAGATTTCTAAATGAAGGTGACAAATGAAAGTCTGAACATGTCTTGAATTCAAATTTAAAAATCAAAAAACTTACATTGAAATTGGATGGGTGTTACTTCTGTTAAGTCTGTTTGGTTCATCCCAGAAACTAATACCTTTGTGATCAGTCTGCTAGTTTGTTTATGACCAAGTTTAACGATAAGAGGCCTAAGAGACCATCTACGCTTCTGTTCCTCACTCTGTATATATCTACATTAAAACCTCTGCATTTGAATCCACTGTTTGCTTTCAGATGTTTCTGGAGCTACTGCAGGTTATGTTTAAGTTAGTTTGTCAGCAGGATGACATAAAAACAAATTAACAGATTCCCACGTAACTTGGTGCAACACGAGCCAAGAAGTAAAGATTACATTTTGGGGCTGATGCAGGAATTTGTCATCACTTTCTTGAACATTGTGAGAGATGCCAACATCAGGTATTTGTGGATTTTTGTCTGAATCTAGAAGCAGTTTTTTTTTTTAAGCTCATCTCACCGTAAGCGTCTTCGTCAGGTTCTCCATTGCTCGCAGAGTAATATTCTATCACCGTCCTATAGACGCTGTAGCCCAGACGTTTGTACATGTTCACCGCCACTTGGTTGGAGACTCGCACGAAGAGGTCAACAAAGAATCCACCTTTCCTACAAGACAACACCACATGAACACAGAGTCAAAACAAAGGGAACAAACGTGTTCGTTGAATTTCAAGCCTAAAAAATCTTTAAAAACCCAACATGTGTTTTGGAACTAGTAGCTAAAGGAGGATAAGTGTTGATATCTGAAAAGAAAAACATTTATTGTGTGACAGGAAGTGGGTTTTCTTAGCAATGATCAAGAAACATTCACACAGCAGAGACAAAAAAAACATTTGGTAAAAGAGGAGAAAACCAGAAATCAAATACAAAAGACCTTCAGTAAGATTTTTGTTCTTGACTTGAAATTTTGAAATGACTTCCTCAGACATCACTTGATGATCTCTGTTGTTTGGTGTTAATGCTGCTCGGTCCCTGACATGAGGATGATACCAACCTGTCAGAGATCTCCTCCAGCATCTCCATCAGTTTGGCTGCGAGGCCGAGTCGCCTGAACTCTGGAGCGACAGACAGGGCGGTGACGTGGCCGTGCCACTCCTCACGAGCCACAGATCCCTCCGCCTTCCCCATGACTGAAGGAGAAACAAAGCAATGAATGGGTTTGCTGTGAGCTCAGTGTTGACTTTTCAGATGAAGGCGCTCTGTGATTGGGATTTATGAAGCTATACAAAGCATCTGAGTGAACAGAGGAACTTACTGTAGCCCATCAGTTCACCACCAGGAGCCTCTGCCACGATGAAGTACTCCGGCCAGTGAGCGAGGTACTGCAGGTAAAACGGGATCCCGTACTGATGGGGCGAGGCTCAGGAAACAAACTGAACAAGTCACGCACATATGAAGACAACAGGCTCAGAGGTGAACTTTACTGACAACTGACAGGATCATGTCATCAGCTGGAATAAACCTGAGCCATGGGAAAATATGTCAGTTTCGTTTATAGCAAATAACCAAAGTCCCTGAGATTTGCTGACGTCCAGGAGATGGTGAAGGATACGGTTTCTGTCAGAGGATCCAGGTTTCTGTCGAACCAACACAGAGACAAACATCAAGTTAGTTTCAGTCCTGAGTGGGGAGTCAAACACGACGACTCAGAAAATCTGATCGTTAAACATGAACAATACGACCCAAACCCTTTATCACGATAAAGATGTGTCCATGACGTGTCTACGCTCTTCACTGTGTTTACACAATGCATTAGTAATGTACAGATATACAGTATATTGCCCTGTTGTTGTGTTGATGTTGAAGAAAAGGATATTGTGATTATTTTATCAGGATATTGATTATTTCTTTGCACTGCAGTAAATTTATTGTATCCTCGTGATTTTATGTCTAAATGTTCAAATATGGTTCCTTTTTTATTCCATCTTTATTCTATTCTTCACACCTTTGCTCTTTCTTTACTGGAGCTGCTGTAATAACCTGGATTTTGTATCTTTGTGGTTGTGTTGCTCAAACCAAGTTAAACGTTTCTGGTGCTTATGAATATCAATTTTTTTTTTTTTTTTAAATACTGACACCGCTCTGTTTTCATTCGTGAGCAATTCTGTGTGATCCCTGTCAATTGTTATTATTACAAAACGAACTTCCACATGTCCTGTAGCCCAGCGTTAGCTTGTTGTAGCTAGCAGGCTAACGAGGCTGTTTTTACCGCAAACAACACGTGTTGGATCGATCGTGTGTTTGCCGATCTTTCACAAAGAGGTGCCGAGATTCTCTGAGTTTGACAACGTCGCGCTAGGTTCCGCGCATTTCAGTTAAATGACAGCAACATCTCTAAATGACGTGTTTTTCCACGGAGGTCCTGTCCCTCGGCGGAAGAGACAGTGATCCCGCAGCCTCGGAGTCGCACCAACATCCGGGGGTGAAGTCAGAGGATAAAAACAACGCGTGTTCACTCACATGTTGTTGAATTTGAACAGATCGTCGCAGGTGAAGGGTCGCAACGTTGTCATGTCTGCGGCTGTTTGACCTCTGACCTCACACACGTAAGAGAGCTCCGCAACAGGGTGTCGTGAAACCGAGCAGCGCCCCTGCTGCACTGGAGGTACTACACTCTGGTGTCACTCAGTAGAAACAGTCTCATGATGTTTGAATCTTTTTTGATATTTTATTTCCAAGCTTCATGTGGGAGTGATGACAAAGGATCAACAGAAAAGCTTCTCAAACAATAACAATAAGAGACTTTTTAGGGTCCCTGAAAACATTTCGCTATTTGCAGCACGTTTCTGAATTTTCATGTGCTGTGACGTTTTGCAGTGCATGTGTCGTCAAATTGATGAAGTTGTTTTCTTAATTTGCAAAGCGTTGAGCTCCGTAGTTTTGGGATATTTGGACGACATTCGCTATTTACAAGTGGGAAACTTTAGGCCAGTGTGTGTGTGTGAGGTGTTCTCATGTAGGAAGTTAAAGGTCCCTGTGACTAGTTTGACTGAGCAGCAGCGAGGACGAACCGATATATGCCGGAGATACACAAACTAAGCATCTTTATTCTGACTCATCACAAATAAAATCTCAGGGACATTTTCCTCAGTGTAAACATCATCGGTGCGGAAACGCTCGACCTCGGCTCCAGGACACAGGTTCCTGACGACTGGGATCGATTCTTTGCTCCGTCACAGACAAACTTCATCAACTGTTTCAGAACAGAAAGAACTTTGGTGTCACTTGTATTATATAGAAACAGTTTGAGCAGTTTATCACTTTCTTTGATAGAAGCTGAACAGTTGTTGACATGGTTCCTTTGCTCTTTGTCATTGTTCTTCTTCAGAACTCCATTAACTTTGCTGTAAGTCTGTATCATCTCTGGCTG